>NC_081554.1:21609685-21909685 GCF_963082655.1 Stomoxys calcitrans
TTTGAAGTCAGTATCTGGGTTAATTGTTTTCGATGCCATTGCATGGGATTAATGCTTCAAGTCACCAAAAACAAAACAAAAACAAAATCTCATTTAATGGCCTCTGCAGTTTTTCTCTTTTTTTTGGTGCCTTGTGCTTGTCTAACATTTACAACACTTACCTTATGTCATCCAAACAACTCTTCTGGTAGTCCGCATACACTTCGAACGTTCTTACTCCGGTGTACTCTGCTTTGCCTCCAGCATACACTCCCTCCTGCTTGTCCACCAGCAGCCATTGGTGGCCCATAAATTCAAAGGTCTCATTGTAGCGCCTGCCTTCGCCGCCATCCAATTCCAGGGTGGCCGCAGAGCCATAACGATTTATGCGCACCACATGCCATTGTCCATCGTCTACGGCCACTGCGTTCAGCCATAAGTCTTTCTCTTCGGTACGCAATGAATTCAAATTGTAACGGAAATGCAAACGGGCATCCTTGATTTCCAAAATGCCATACTCGCGATTGTGTTGATCGCTAACACGGAACAATTCCCCATGTTGTTCTCGGGTGCGGAATCGTAACTGGATTTGGGTGCTAAAGCGATCGGGCTCAAAGCTTAGGGCATACTTAACATAACTCTGCTGCTTGAAGGTGGTGGGAATGGTGGGTATATTGCAGGCAGGTCCTGTCCAGCCAGGGCGACATTGGCATCTGGCCTCGCTTAGGGAACCCACACAATTGCCATGTTCCCAACAGCGTGCAGTCTGTTCGGATTGAGCACACACCTCCTCGGTTTGAGGACAGCCTGCCACACTGTTGCGTGAGAGGCCAGGGTGGGCCAAGTCATACAGTTTGGAGTTGTGCACCAGATTCCGTATACATCCATCGAAGCCCTTGGCCATGGGGGTGTAATGCCAGAAATACAGCGAGGGATCGAATTGCTCGCGATACAAGCCTCCCACCTGCAATGGGGCATTCACATTCAAGTATTCGCTGAACGGTGGTATATTGCCTCTCGCCTGGCACGACATATCATCGAATTCGGGCATGGAGCCATCTTCCATTTCGCTTATCTCCGCTGATTTGCAAAAGTCCACCACCATGCGTATATTTTCCGAATCCCAGAAGAGATCTATGCGATGCCATTCACCATCATCCAGAGTTTTCTTGGTCTTGACACGCAATTCCAAGGTGCCAGAGCCAAAATCTATCAAAAGTCTGGGATAGCCTCGCTCCAATTCCAAAGAAATGAAATCAGAAATCAACATTTCATCACGTTCGGGGGGCACTATGGGTCCATTGTAGATAATCAGGCCATCCGGTTTGCGGGTAATAAATTCCAAGCTCAAATGAGATTCATCGCACATTTCCAAGGGAGGATACCAAGCCCAGCCATTGCCACGGAAACTTCTGGTGGTCTGCTGGCAACGAGGTCCTGTATAGCCCACCGGGCAGGAACAATGAGGCCCAAATCGAGTATCCACACAGCGGCCTCCATTGTAACAGGGTGTATTGCGGCAGTTCTCTGGCTTGGAAAAGTTTCTAGCACCACAAGTGCATTCGGCCAAGGTATCCACTCGTACTCCCACCAAGGCAGTCTTATTGGCATTCACCATATAAGGCAAGGAGCTAATATCCAAAGTATTGGTACAAGAGCCTTCACACATTTGATTTTCATACAAGCACTCGTCTATGCCCACCATGGTTATGTTGATGCCCACATCCTTTTCTATTTCCTCACGATTCATTAGCACAATGCCATTTAGCCGCACTGGTTTATAATAAGGCGAGCCATGGGCCGAAAATCTAACATCGGTTAGAGGGGGATGTTTCTTCTTCAACTGCACACTGAAGATATCCACATTCTCTCGATCTGTATTTAGCAAATCGGCCAACTTATCACGGAAACGATCCATTTTCGAGCGGCTCAATGATTGTGTGCGATAATTCCATACACGTATGAAGTCCTCATCGGTGATACCTGACAAACGTACCGATCCCGAATTTATAACAGCCTCATGAGGTATTTCTCTTACGGTCACCGTAACATTAGCCGGCACATCTGTCTGTGTATGCTTGCGATCATAGACCTTGAAACGCAAATGATAACGTCCTTCACGGGTGCCTGCCCGCATGGTAATCATACCAGAGTCCTCGTCCAATTTGAAGCGTGGATGTTCCTGTGACTCCCAGTAGAATTTCTTGTCGGGCAGATCCCAATCATCCAAATCATAGACATAGACACGACCAATCTGAGTATCAGGCGATTGTCCCTGATAGTTGTAGGCAAAAATATCCTTTGAACCTGGCTGCATTTTATTGTCGTTAACATCACCTATGATCACGGTGAGAGTGCTAGTGCCTGTCATAGCCGGTGAGCCATGATCCTTGATGACAATGGGTATCATATATTCCTTTTGTTGTTCACGATCGAAAGAGCGTAGAGACGAAATGACAGCCATACCATCACCATTGGCACCCTCTGCAAGTAGAAAAGAAAATAAAGGAAAATTTTAGCTTTGGTCAGTGGAAAGAGACGTGACAAGAACTTTTGGTATTTTCTCGCATTTGCTTAAAAGTAGTTGGTATACTCGAAGATATAGAATATTATTGGGTTGCCCAAAAAGTAATTGCGGATTTTTTATATAGTCGGGCAATGGGCTGTCCTATAAACCGATCTCAGATCTTGACTTCTTGAGCCACTGTAGGGCGCAATTCTTCTCCGATTTAGATAAAATTTAGCATGAGGTGCTTTTTTATGATTTCTAACAACTGTGCTAAGTTTGGTTCAAATCGGTTCATAACCTGATAGAGCTGTCATATAAACCGATCTGAGGTTTTGATTTCTTGAGCCTCTAGAGGGCGCAATTCATATCCGATTTTGCATGATGTGTTTCGCTATAACTTCCAACAAGTGTGCTAAGTATGGTTCAAAACGATGCAAAACCAGATATAGCTACCATATATACCGATCATGAATCTTGACTACTTGACCCTCTAGAGGGAGCAGTTATTATCTAATTTGGCTGAAATTAAGCGTGACGTGTTTCGTTCCGACTTCCAATAACTGTGCTAAGTAAGGTTCAAATCGGTACACAGCCAGATATAGCTGCCATATAAACCGATCAGGGATCTTGATTTCTTGGGCCTCTAGAGGGCGTAATTAATATCCGATTTGGCTGAATTGATTTTGTACAAGGGCTTCTCCCATGGCCTTCAACATACGTGTGAAATATGGCCTGAATCAGTCTATAGCCTGATACCGTCTCATATAAACCGATTTCCCTTTTTTTATACCCACCACAGAAGGATGGGGGTATCTTCATTTTGTCATTCCGTTTGCAACACATCGAAATATCCATTATAATAATCCATATCTGGAGGATATCGTAGCGCATAGGTTAACTTGTCCGCCTATGACACTGAACGCCTGGGTTCGAATCCTGGTGAGATCATAAGAAAAATATCAGAGGTGATTATCCCCTCCTAATGCTGGCAATATTTGTGAGGTACTATGCCATGTAAAACTTCTCTCCAAAGAGGTGTCGCACTGCGGCACGCCGTTCGGACTGGGCTATAAAAAGGAGGCCCCTCATCTTTAAGCTTAAACTTGAATCGGACTGCACATATGGGAGAAGTTTACCCCTGTTCCATAATGGAATATTCATGGACAAAATTTGCATTTGCAATAACCCAAATCTAAGACCATCTAGCCATGCCCGTCCGTCTGTCTGTTGAAATCACGCTACAGTTTCCAAAAATTGAAGCAAATTGAGCTGAAACTTTGCTTATATTCTTTTTTTGTCCATAAGTAAGTTCAAAGATGGGCTATATCGGACTATATCCTGATATAGCCCCCATATAGACCGATCCGCCGATTTCGGGCTTAGGCCTATAAAAGCCACATTTAGTATCCGATTTTGCTAAAATTTTGGAAAGTTCGTTGTGTTAGGCCCTTCGACATTCTTCTTCTATTTGGGCTCAGATCGGTCTAGATTTGGATATAGCTGCCATATAGACCGATCCTCCGATTTAGGGTCTTAGGCCCATAAAAGCCACATTTATTATCCGATTTGGCTGAAATTTGGGACAGTTCGTTTTGTTAGGACCTTCAACATCTTTCGTCAATTTGGCCCAGATCGGTCCAGATTTGGATATAGCTGCCATAAAGACCGATCCTTTGATTTAGGGTCTTAGGCCCATAAAAGCCACATTTATTATTCGATTTTGCTGAAATTTGGGACAGTTCGTTTTGTTAGGCCCTTCAACATCCTTCGTTAATTTGACCCAGATCGGTCCAGATTTGGATATAGCTGCCGTAAAGACCGATCCTCTGATTGAGGGTCTTAGGCCCATAAAAGCCACATTTATTATCCGATTTTGCTGAAGTTCGGGACAGTGAGTTGCGTTTGGTCCTTCGACATTATTCGTCAATTTGGCCCAGATCGGTTCAGATTTGGATATAGCTGCCATAAAGACCGATCCTTCGATTTAGGGTCTTTGGCCCCCAAAAGCCACATTTATTATTCGATTTTGCTAAAATTTGGGACAGTGAGTTGTCTTAGGCCCTTTGACATCTTTCGTTAATTTGGCCCAGATCGGTCCAGATTTGAATATAGCTGCCGTATAGACCGATCCTCTGATTGAGGGTCTTAGGCCCATAAAAGCCACATTTATTATCCGATTTTGCTGAATTTTGGAACAGTGTGATGTGCTAGGCTTCTCGACATCCTTTGTTAGTTTGGCCCAGATCGGTTTAGATTTGGATATAGCTGCCATATAAACCGATCCTCCGATTTAGGGTCTTAGGCTCATAAAAGCCACATTTATTATCCGATTTTGCTGAATTTTGGAACAGTGTGTTGTGTTAGGCCCCTCAACATCCTTTGTTAGTTTGGCCCAGGTCGGCCCAGATTTGGATATAGCTGCCATATAGACCTATCCGCCGATTTAGGGTGTTAGTCCCATAAAAGCCACATTTATTATCCAATTTTGCAGAATTTTGGGACAGTTCGTTGTGTTAGGCTCTTCGATATTCTCCGTCAATTTGGTCCAAATCGGTGCAGATTTGGATATAGCTGCGATATAGACCGATCCTCCGATTTAGGGTTTTGGGGCCATAATAGGCACATTTATTGTCCGATTTTGCGGAAATTTGGGACAGTGAGTTGCGTTAGGCGCTTCGACATCTTTCTTCAATTTGGGCCCAGGTCGGTCCAGATTGCTATATAGACCGATCTCTCGATTTAAGGTCTTGGCCCCATAAAAGGCGCATTTATAATCCGATTTCGCTGCTATTTGACTCAGTGACTTATGTTAGGCTTTTCAACATCCGTGTCGTATATGCTTCAGATCGGTCTGTTGTTGTTGTAGCAGTGTGTTGTACACAGAGTCGGCAGCCCTTGCCGATGAAGGAATCCATCGGGTCAATCCGGTACATACAACCGGTTGTCATGGGATTGAACAAAATTTTTCGAATTTGGTCCAAATCGGCCCATATTTCGATATAGCTGCTGTGGGGCCATAAATTATGCATTTCTTACCGGATTATGATAAAAGGTGGTATACATATCTAACCGAGATGGTGGGTATTCAAAGTTTGGCCCGGCCGAACTTAACGCCTTTTTACTTGTTCTGCTCGAGCTCCTAAAGCGTGCAATTCTTGTTCGAATTGGCTGAAATTTTACACAATGATAGCTTCTATGGTCTTTAACATGTAGTTCTATTATGGTCCGAATCGGACCATAACTAGATATAGTTCCAATAGCATAGCAATTCTTTTCGTATTTCCCTTGTTTGCCTAAAAAGAGATGCCATGAAAAGAACTCGACAAAAGTGATCCATGGAGGGTATAAAAGATTCGGCCCGGTCGAACTTAGCACACTTTTACTTGTTCTTACTTGTTTTTTAGTCCATAGCAGTATTCTGTCCATATTTGTTGTTAATTTATTTTTAAAAGTTGGACCATACTACAAAATTGTTAAAAATTCTCGTTTCCATCACACAAAGGACCCACAAATGAGTGCTAATTAAATTTCGAAAAAATTTTGTAAAGTGAAGTTGTCTAATCAACCATAGCCCAAGTGATTGGTTTGCTTTAGCAGGAATTGGCTTACTTATCAGTTCCCTTTGCCCGTTGCCAACTTTCCATTTCCACTGTTGTCTCTATACAAAAGCGATATCACTCCATTACACCATAACGAAAGAGCTGTAGGTATATAGCCTTTGTTATTTCTTTGGTATTGCATTCTAAGCAATCCATTTTTCATTACTGCCCCTCAATACTCTGAAGGGATGAAGTGTTGCAGTGTTTCAGTGTGATTTCTACCATTGTAAGCTCATCGATAATTGGATTTTAATAGTAAAAGTTCATTTGTTGGCAGAGTATAAAATCGACACTCTATTGACTTTAGCCCGGAAGTGCTGAAAATCGAATGAAGGTTTCTGCTCAGTAGGACAAGGGAAAGGGATTGTCAAGTGCAGGGAATTGTATTGGGGCTTTAGTTTGACCTCAAAATTGACTTGAAATTGCAAATGTATTTTGCCAACAATTTATTGGATTTTTGTATGTGGTGACTTTGGAGAATATCCTAGTGCAATGGAGTCCTTTTGTTCGTGACCATTTAGGGCAAATAAATGGTAAAAAAGAAATATACAAAACTACTACTACTACTACTACTAGGTAAGAACACAGACTGAGACCATACATTTTCAGATTAGTTTAAATTTGGTTTATTGTCTAAGGACTATGTCAATTTAAATTTGGGCGATGACAAAGTTTATTTTTTTTAGGAATTTTATTTGCTGGTTGATGTTGTAAGGATGTACTCAAGTGATCAAAAGCATAGAATTTTTAGAGCATGAAGTAATAACACTAATGAAAAATAAACTTGGAAATTCTTATGGGATTTTTAGTAAATCGATTAAAAAAATTACATATTCAAGTGAAAACGAAGTTAAATCTATTTGAGAAAAACAGATAAGAACGGGCCGAATCTTAAATACCCTCCACCATGGAACGCATGTGGCAAGTTTTTTGGTATATCAAGTTATAGGCCAATATGGACCATACTTGTCTTGACTGTTAAAAGTCGTAGAAAAATACCAGCTTCAAATTCAGGCAAATCGAGCAATAATAAGCAAGAGACTCAGGAAGTCTAATTGGGAGATTGTTGTTGGTGAAGCAGTTTGTTGTGCTCCATCTTTCGTTTGCTTGATTCTGTTAAGTATCCAGATCCAGGAACTCTGCGACTAATATGGGGTGCATCCACAGGGATCTGGGTATGGCTGGGTAGTTAGACATATGACGTCTGTTGTGTGGTCCCTAGTCACAACAGGGATAGGCACGTCGGTAACAATCCTTGCTCGGTAGAATTGGAGGCGGCTGCATCTGCCGGATCGTAATTGAACCCGAACTACTTTGGTTTGCCGTGGAGGCCAATTTCTTCAGGTGCAATGGAAGGCGGTCAATCTCCAAGGAATACATTCAACCGGTAGCTATTTTCCGAATCTGCTACCGAGTCTACATGAATATTGTGTAGACCTCTCTCTAGTAGCGCTGAACCTCAGTATCCAGATCCAGGAACTCTGCGACTAAGATGGGGTGCATCCAGAGGGATCTGGGTATGGCTGGGCCGTTAGACATATGACGTCTGTTGTGTGGTCCCTGGTCACAATCGAGAAATAAGTCCTGCACGTCGGCATCAATCCATATTCTGTAAAAATTGAGGCGGCTGCATCTGCCGGATCGCAATTGAGCCAGAACTACTCCTGTTAGCCGGGAAGGTCAATTTCTTTAGGTGCAATGGGAGGCGGTCGTTCTCCTACATTCAACAGGTAGCTATTCACCGAATTTGCTACCGAGTCTACATGAATGTTGTCTATACCTCTCTCTAGTAGCGCTGAACCTCACGCTCTAGGTTATGTATGTCTACCTTAAGGCTTCTGGGCGGTGGAATCCTATCCACAAGATGATTATTTGGATGGCGATATTAGCCCTAGAGGTATTGCTTAGACAGCATGTAGTTATGTCTTGGCACGGGAAGAATCTTTGTCTTTTGATGGAGGTGGTTCACATGACAACCGATGAGGCAGCCCGTCGCAGTTCGAAGGGCGGTATTCTGACAGGGCTGACGAGACCACACTGGCACTGCATAACTTACTTGAGGACCTCGTTTCAACTTTTGATTTAATCGCAAATTGCAGTGGCATTTGAGGAGAATTTGTAGGAACTGTCAAATGTGACACCAAGTTTCTTGGGACACTTGATGGTCGGAATTGTTCTTCCGTCAACCATCACTTTCAGCTCTCTACGAACCCCATGCGTGTATTAAGTGAATAATGTGGCTGAAGATTGTGCAGCAGATATTTTCACATATCTTGCAGCGAAATAAGTGACAAGTTCGTTGGGGTAAACGTTTAACCTATCGCAGATGTCATCAATGGGTGAGGGGCCTGATGCCATGATCGTACAATCGTCCACATACGATACGATATCTATGTCGTCTAGGGGGGTGGAATGGAGTATAGGTAGAAGTTAAACAGTACCGAAAATATCACTCCGCCATGGGAAACTCCCGTTTTACTCTACGATGCTTCGACTTATCGTGTCAGGGCTTGCTGGGAGGCTAAGTTGGCATGGCTGACCATGTCGAACATTTTCAATAGATCCAGTGCCACGAGGACCGTTCTATCACATGACCTGGCCTGATTGAAGCCAAGGCAAATGTGTTCGGTGACGGTATGCAAAGCAGTTATTGTGCTATGCAATCTTTGGAATGCATTTTGATGCTCGGCGAATGGAAATTCTCCAACGAGGCTCAGGAGGAGTAGTCCCTCAAGGGTTTTAGCTACTGGTGAGAGAAGGGAGATCGGTCTGTACAACTCCCCCTTACTTGGGTCCTTTCCAGGCTTCTGTAGGGGTATCACTCTGTCCATCTTTCAAACATCGGGAACTATAAGAGTGTCCAAAGAGAACAGTTGTAAAGCACTCAACTCCAGGTAGATGCAGATTCTTCAGCATTAGTGGCTTGGCTCACTTGGCTCGCAGCCACCACAATTTACCGTCCACGGTAAATTGTGGTGGCTGTCCATCGGCTCGGAGACCACGGATACGAGCAATAGCTCTCCTCCTAGCCCTGTCACTCTCCGGATGCACAATAAAGTGACGGTTGAAGAACCTGGCGCATCTCTTCGGATCAGTCACGACGAATGGCTCTACTCCTAGCCCTGTCACTCTCGGGATGCACAATAAATTGATGGTTTAATAACCTGGCGTATCTCTTCGGATCAGTTACAGTTACGTCGCTAAAAGTGACAGAGGTTCGGTTATCCCCTCTACCGGGGTTAGAGAGTGACTTAGCAGTAGACCACAGCTTGTCCAGGCCGTTGCCTAAGTTACATTGCTCCAAGTGTTCCAGCCACAAATTCCGCTAATGTTCGTTGACTATCCGGTTTATTTTCAGATTCGGCTCGCTGATTCTGGGGTCAGTGGGGTCCGTACAAAGAAAAGACCCGCTTGTCTGCGAGTACCACTGCCTGCGCCGAAAAATTGGGCCACATTTGGGGTTCTCGACCGGCTGGTATAATGATGTCTCGGAATTTCCTCTCGGCAAATAGAAAATTCCACGGGAGTGTCACTGAAGCCGCGATTGTTGTACTCTCTGAAGCCGACCCAATCGGCCTTCTTCTGATTGATAATCGTCCGTCACTCAGAGGTTATGAAGTTGGATGGTCGGTCGATGGTGAGAACTATGGGAGGAGGTTGTCTCCTAGATCGCCGCAACTAATATCTTCTACCGACTCATTAAATATATTATCCCATCGATCTTGGATCCCGGCACAGGCCTGGAATC
Organism: Stomoxys calcitrans; assembly: GCF_963082655.1. Classification (NCBI taxonomy): domain Eukaryota; kingdom Metazoa; phylum Arthropoda; class Insecta; order Diptera; family Muscidae; genus Stomoxys; species Stomoxys calcitrans. Next base: position 21,619,521 of record NC_081554.1, read on the forward strand.
CGCAATCTACTGGCGTAGATTGCCCCATCCTGTGATGGAGGGTATACACATTTGTTCTATTGTAGTGTATTGCCAAGTACAATATTTAAGATAGGTGGCATGTTCATTTCATCATTCCGTTAGCAACACCTCAAAATTCAAATTTCAATACATTATGGATCGCCGTTCAATTTTATGACGACAGGTAGTTTTAATCACGTTTGAGCTAAAATTTCAAGTGTATTGGTTATGTACGCCAGAAAGTATGCCTTATAATTTTTTATAGAAGCTTTCGATGACTCATAAAATCAGTAGATTTGACTTGTATGCATCATAATTATTACTAAAACAACAGTCTTGAAAATAGAAATTCCTACCCACCATGGAATATTATAAGCCTTCTTCCATATAACAATAACTACCTCAAACCAATAATATAAGTTTGAAAAATAAATATTAGCTAATAAACCATGCCTGATTGCATTAAAACAATGAACAGAACAATATACCCATTCAGCAATCACAAACTTTTATAGGTTCCCCATTGAAACTTTCACTACCAATGGCATTAAGTGCACAACTAAAAGTATGCTGCATTTTTCCCAACCCTAAAAGTATACTCTTAAATAATTTACAATACCCAATAACAGTGACCTTTATAATTTCCCCCTCAACTGCAGTGTCACCGAAGAGTCATTCTGCCCTTTACCTAATCTAAACATGGCAAAAGCTACTTTTCCAACTAATACCAAGGCTATTTACAATTTTTCTCCTCTCAAGTACAAAATCCAATTGAGTTGTTTATTTTACAAAACTAGGGAGTGGGCAAAACCAACAACGAGTAGTATTCTGTATTTATTTGCCAGAGAAATGAAACAAAATAAAACATTACCAGTATTTATTCGAGGCTTAAAATCCAATTTAGTTTCGAAAGAGTTTGTAGAAATTGTAAAATGGCCATTGGCTCTGGGGCAACATGTAACTGCGAAAGCGAAAAGTAGCTATGCCAATGATAATCAGATTACGAGTAAACTTTTTGTTTTGTATGTTTATAAAAACACTCACTCCACTGTACATGGATTACATAAAAATGTAATTAAACATATTGTAAATGCAGGAAATTCCCATTCAGATTGTGTCATGGCATAATTAGAGATATTAGAGTTTCTATCAATGAGCGTTTTTGGAAACAGTGATATGAGTAATGGATACTCAAACGTTTCTTATCGTTAGAGATACACTGACCTTATCGGAGATCGTTGGGGCTTTTGTATAAATATGTTAACTATAGAATTTCCTGTAGTGCCTAAAATCATGCTGTATTTTCTATTCAAATGTAATATCAATAATATCAGATTGATTAACTTAGTTTTGTGATCACACTTCTCCTTTTAGGACACTTTTTAACGTTGTCCACAACGAATAAGCTATGCAAATTTGCAAATAAAACAACGCATAAGCTACATCCCGAAATATGCTCCTAAATGTATGCTCTTACTTTTAAAAATTTGGAGGCATTTGTGTGTTTGAAGTAAATTTACCTGCAGTGCCTAAAATCATGCTACATTTTCAAGTTTAAAACAAAGCCGGAGTGATTAATTGAGCTGTGTTATCAATCTACTCTCTTTATGACACTCATTTATGTTAGTGTCATAAAGCGATAAGCTACATGTATAAACTGATCCTAAAAGTATGCTCAAATTTTTTTTTGGAGGATATATTTGCGATAACATTAGGAACATAAAATGATAATCAGTAAAAAAATACAATGTTAATTTCGTTATGGGTTAATTTCATATAATTATCCCTAGAAGTATACAACAACTTCTGAAATTAGATTCCTATGTTTATACCACCCAAATATAATATTTATAATATCAGAGTGATTAACTTAGTTTTGTGATTAAACTACTATTTTAGGACACTTATTTACTTTGTCCACAACGAATAAGCTACATCCCGAAATTTGCTCCTAAATGTATGCTCCTACTTTTAAAACTTGGAGGCATTTGTGTGTTTGAAGTAAATTTGCCTATAGTGCCTAAAGTCATGCTACATTTTCAAGTTTAAAAGTAAAGCCGGAGTGATTAATTAAGCTGAGTTATGAATCAACTCTATTTATGACACTTATTTATGTTGTCCACAACGAATACGCTACATATGTAAACCTGATCCTAAAAGTATGCTCATAGTTTTTTTATTGGGGGATATATTTGCGAAACGAAATGATGACATTGAGCTGAAACTTTGCACAAATAATAATTTTTTACCATAGGCGGATTACGTTTGAAGATGGTTCAGATGGGACAGTATTTTTATAAGGCCCCCTTATAGACCGATCCATCGATTTAAGGTCTAAGGCCAATAGGAACCGATCCCACGATTTAAGGTCTAGATCCCATAAGAACCGATCCACCGATCTAAGGCCCATACCTGATTTCGATGAAATTTGGCACAGTGTATTGTATGGCAGAAATCACAGAATAACTTGACTTAGCCCGTATATAGAGCGATATGCCTTTTAAAAGTAAAAATAGTAAATTTTGCCCATGAACATTCCATTAAGGAATAGGGGCAATCTTCTCACATACCAATGAGTTCAGTCCAATTCAATTTTAAACTCAATGATAAGTGGCCTCCTTTTTATAGCTGAGTCCGAAAGGCGACACCTCTTTGGAGAGAAGTTTTTACAGGGTACCTCAGGGGAAAACCACCGCTACATAAATATATATTAAATAAATCTACCATTAATTTATAAATGTGAAAATTGTCGTTTAAATAGCCCTCAAAAGTATGCTATAGTTTTTTCTTCATTTATTTTTCATAGGTATACTATACAACTTTTCAACAAGTACTTACTTTGATCCTGTTCCACCTTAAACGATGCCCTTATGATATCATCAGCACTGGGATCCAAACGGAATTGGAATGGTGGCCCATTACTCTTAGAACGATCATCATCATCGGTAGCCAATATTTCGACAACTTTTCTCGGAGGCACATGTTCGGGTAAAACAGGACGATAATCTTTCAAGAATTTTGGAGCATTGTCATTGATATCCTGTACAATAACTGTGAGAGTAGCTGTGGCCGTCTTTGGCGGTGAACCATCATCAATGGCCAATATCTTAACTTGGTGTCTGGGCACTACCTCACGATCCAAAGAACGTTGTATGGTTACAGAACCATTTTGATTTATGGCAAATTGTCTCTGTCTGTCCGAAGAACGATCTATGGAATAGGATACCTTGCTGCGTCCTCCCTGATCTGGGTCAGTGGCCTTAAATTTCTCCAGTTCAGTGCCAACTTTGGTATCTTCAAACACTGACACCTCCACATTGGCTCTCTCAAAGTGAGGCTTATTGTCATTGATGTCTCTCAGCTTTACCACCACCCACGAATAGGCCACATGATATTTGTCATTATCGTTATCCTCCCCCTTGTCGTTGACTTGTATGCGGAATCTAAAACCATTCGACTGCAATTGGTCCTCATAATCCAGGGGCTGCACAATCTTCAAGGAGCCAGTGCCATCATTATTGCGCACCATGGTAAATTTATCAGCTCCATAGCCGCTGTTGTCTATGACCTTATATTGGAATTTGTTTGTCTCATCCTCATCATGTACTGTGACCGTGAGTATAGGCATTTCGGGCAGCGTAGTGCCATCTGTCTCATCCACCTCGGTAAACCATTCATCTTTAGTGAACTGCGGCGGCATATCGTTAATATCTTTGACACGTATAGAGGCCGTACCCGTGCCCTTTAACCCCCCGCCGTCCATTGCCACCACTTGTATAGAATAGTCAGGGGTACGTTCGCGATCCAAACAACAGACAGCGGTCTTGATAACACCAGTATCAGGTTCAATTTCAAATATCGGTGAGCCAGTTTCTTCTTCAATGACATTTTTCTCTATGGAATAGACCAATTTGGCATTGGAGCCTTCATTGGGATCATCATAGTCTACGGCAGTCATGGTCATTACCACCATGCCAGCGGTACCGTTTTCGGTGACATTTCCAAAGTATACGCCTTGCGGGAAAATGGGGGCATTATCGTTGATATCCTTCAGATTGACTTGAACATCAGCATAACCCACCAAGCCTTCACCGCCTTCATCCTGAGCGAAAACAGTGAAGCGCCATTGGGGACGTCCATTGGGTTGATCACGATCAAGGGGCTGAAAAAGACAAAAATGGTTCAAATGATTATTTAAAAAATTTTTTGAAATGGTAAAATAAATTTCTTCTTATAATGAACAACATTTTTGGCATTGCCACAAATCACAAATTTGTTTCTACTCAGCAAAACACACATGTTTCAGTTATCTTACTTAATCCATAACAAGGCTACATGCTTTGAATAAACTTCGCTTCAATTGGGTTATTTATCCCTCATCAAGGCTAAAAATTTTTTCACTCTATGAAAAAAAATGCTTTAATGCAGTATATCATTAATCCCTAAAAGTATGCTCTAAATATTTGTACCTTCAATTATCTTATTTATCCCATAAAAAGACAATATGATGCTCAACCTTAAAAAAAATATGCTTTAAATAACCTATTTACGATGATATATTTACGCCACATCCAGGCAACATATTATTAATCCCTAAAAGTATGCTTTAAATTAATCGTTTATAATCTGCAAATGTTGCTTAACGCCATACATTAAAGTGCGTAAATTAAATTACCTCTATCTTGTTATTTGTTACATATTTTTTTAACTTTTCAATTAAAAATTTAATACCTCTCTCTCCCCAGATAGGATTAGCGTGAGCATCAGCATGTCTATGTGTGTGTGCGTGTCTGCAATGCCAGCAACTATGACATAAATTAACCTGTTTATATTCTAATGCTTCTTAAATCCAATGTCATTTTTTTGGTTTTGTTGCGACAACAACTAAACGAACGAAGTTCTTTTTGTATCCTATTGCCACAGAGCCGTTTCTCATCCTTTAACCCGGCATCTGTCATAAGCACCGTGACAACCGCAAAATGCATTACAGAGTGTATTTTACGTGTTGGGTTTTCTGTTGCTGCTATCCTTGTTGCTGTTGCTTCTGCTGCTGGTGTAATGGGATAAAAACGTTGGAGTGTTATGGAAGTGGAAAAATGGGAAATTCAATGCACACAGACTCAAACATAGACAAATGGGGCGACATCAACACGCACTCAAGCTGTTTTAAGCTCAACGCAAGCGTTAGTTCGGCAATAGCACCATGTGAACCAGTGTCTGTGTCGTAGGTTTAAAAGGCCCAGTGAAGGATTTGTTCGAAGAGTTACAATGCAGGAAGTACACTAGAATAAATATGAGGTTATGTTGTACTGTGAGACCTCGGATAGTTTGAGAGACCCAGAATAGGTCTATACTATCTAAGATTGTTCTGTGAGATTTTGGATATATTGTTGGGACCTCGTGTAGGCCTGTGGGTGTTGGGACAGGTGTGTAAGACCAAGGATAGACCAGCGAGATCTGAGGCAGATCTCTGCTACTTAAGATGGTTCCGAAAGAATATGGTGTGAGACCCAGAATAGGCCTGTGCGTCGTAGAATAGGTCTGTAAGACGTCCTTGTGATCTTGCATTGGTGTGGTCTAGGATAAGTCGACGTTGTCTACAACAAGTCTGAGAGACCTACAATAGTTCTGTGGAAGCTAGCATAGGTCATGTGACCTAAGATAGGTTCATGTGACCTAAGATAGGTTCATGTGACATAGGAAAGGTTCTTGTGACCTAGGATAAGCTCATGCTATTTACGATAGGTTCACGGAACCTAATAAAGGTCTGTGAGACTTGGGATAGATCTTTGAGTCTTAGAGAGGTCTATGTGACCCAGCATAAGTCCATGTGACACAGGAAAGGTTAGTGAAACCTATGATAGTTATCTAAGACCTGCGATAGGTCTGAATGACCTAGGACTTAGTTATGTGTGTCCTACTTTAGATACTTGTCTCAAGGCCTATGACACATAAGATGGATTCCTTTGACATTGGATAGGTCAAGCAGCCTAGGATAGGTCTATGTGACCTAGCTTAGGTACATTTGATGTAGGATAGGTTCATGTGACCAAGGGCAGGCCCATGAGATCAAGCATAGGTCCATTTAACTTAGGACAGGTCCGTGAGATCTAGAATAGGCCAGTGAGACGTAGCATAGGTTCATGTGACCAAGGTTAGACCCATGTGACAAAGCACAGTCCCATTTCAGCTAGGATAGGTCCATGTGACCTAGGATAGGGTCATATGACCAAGGGCAGGCCCATGAGACCAAGCATAGGTCCACATTACTTAGGATAGATCCATAGAACCTAGGGCAGGTGTCCGAGATCTAGGGTAGGTCTGTAGATCTGGAGAGATCTGTGAGATCTAGGATAGGTATGTGGGTCCTAGAGAGTTCCGTTCGATCAAGCATTAGTCCATGTGTATGTGAGACCTGCGATATGTCTTTTTGACTAAGACCTAGGTCTGTGTGTCTTAGGTTAGATCCGTGTTATGAAGAACTGTGAGACGTTAGATTCCTCCTTGCGAACCAAGATAGATCAATTCGGCCAAGAACATGGCCATGAGACCTAAGATAGGTGTGTGAAACCTAGCATAGCCTAGGATAGATCTATGTGACCAAGAATAGGTTCATATTACCAAGCATTGGCCCATTTGACCTATGATGATATGTTAATGTGACTTAGGATAAGCCCAAGTGGCCAAGGATAGGTTCATGTGATCAAGGACAGGCCCATGTGACCTAGGATAGGTTCATATTACCTAGGACAGATTAATGGGATCTATAACAGGTACGTGAGATCTTGGATGGGGCAGTGAGTCCTAGAGAATTCCGTGTGACCTGGCATAAGTCCATGCGATCTAGGAAAGGTCAGTGAGACCTGTGATAAGTATATGAAACCTATGATAGGTCTGAATGACCTAGGACTCAGATTTATGTGACCTAGGGTGGGTCCGGGTAACCTAGTATAGGTCCACATGACCTAGGATAGGTCCATACGACCTAGGATGGGTCCATGTGAATAGATCCATATTAAATAGAACAGGCCCGTTAGATCTAGGATAGGTGTGTGAAAACAAGCATAAGCCAATGTTACCTAGGATACTTCCATGTGACCTAGGACAGGCCCGCGAGACCTATGAAAGGAGTACACGAATTAGGTAGCCCTGTGAGTCTTGCAAAGGTATGTGCAATATTGGATAGGTCTGTATAACCTTGGAAAGATCTGGGCGACCTTGGTTAGTAGCGTATGGCCTAGGTCTACAAGACTTAGGACATGTCTCTGAAATTGAGTGGCTTTATGTGAGTTTTAATTTTTTTGTTTGTTACCTAAGATAGGTCTATGAGAATAAGAATGTGTCCGTTAGATATGTGATAGGCGTGTTAGGATAGATCTGTATGACATAGGAAAGATCAGTGTGACCTTCGAAAGATATGAGTGACGTAGTTAAGATCCATGTGACCTATAAGACATAGGATAGGTCAGTGCGACATAGGATAATTGTGTGAAACCTGCGATAGGTCTGTGTGCCCTAGGATAGAACAGCTTGGCGAGTTCTAGGATAGTTCCGTCAGACACAGAATAGATCCCTGGGACCAAAGACATGTCTAGAGACACATAATTGGTTTGTGGGACCTAGAAAGGGACATGTCCTTGCGACCTAGGACAAGTATGAGAGGCTAAGAATAGATCTATGAAACCTAGAGTAGGCCTGTGGAGCACGTATATGTCTGTGGGACCCGGAATAGGTCTGTGAGACCTTAAATAGATCCATGAGACCTTTGATAAGTCTGTACGGCCTATGAAAAATGTATGTGACTTGTGATAAATTTGCAAGATCAATGTTAGATCTGTGAGGCCAATGATAATTCTGTGAGACTTATGAGTGGTCTGTGATAGCTTTGAAATATCTGTGGCTTGTTAGACCAAGGATTGGTATGTGAAATCTTGGGTAGGTCTATGAATCTAAGAAAAGTTTTTTGAGACATGGAATTGGACAGTGGGACCTATCTCATTTAGGCGTCCGATTCTCATGAAATAAAATCGGTTAATCGGTTTGAATGTGAGCTTAATATCTTGAAAGGCCTTTATATTTATGAACAACAAGGGTGCTCTCTTTACTTAGCATAATTTTGCCAAACCGGATTTGTGCCAGGGGTTTGTTTTATGTGATGGATGTATTATTATATGTAAAGAATTTATTTGGTGTGGATGTAGGAGATAATACGCTAAGATAAGAGCACAAGACTCTCGAATTCCTACTTTTTACAATTTGAATCTGAAACATAGTCACCTTGCTCATAATCCGACGAGAACAGAAGACCCAAATATTCCAAACTTAAAAGGTGAAGAATAGTCTTTTAAAGCTTTGTCTTTGAGGATGTATTGGATCCTGAAACTTTTGTATTGACTTATATACAACTGTTAAGAATTTAGGAATCCCTAACTTAAAATTTTCTTTTTCGAGGTTACTTTTAAGTTTCTAGAGCGCACAACAAGCCGATTACTGGTTTAGGTGTGTGTCTATAGTAGCATGGGACAGATTAATATCTGCACCCTCTTTTCAATCTAGCCTAAAGCAAAACTGTATTCTCTCGATACTTCCTTACTTACTAATAAATACAAAAGGCCCTTCAACGAAAGGTTCAATCCCTATTTTGAGCCACCCCCTTGACAAGCTTTTCTTTTTACAGTGTTTGCCATGTTTGTTATATATGCATACCTGCATAAGGCAAACAGTTTCACACATACTACTCATGATTCGGCATTGTTGCCTTAAAAACATCTGTTGTTGCTGCGTTTCATTTGCCTCTTTAGTTTTTCCGCTTGCCTTGTTATTGAGACAGTAGTTGTAGTTGCCGTTGGTATTACCGAACATACAAAAATTTATATTGTATACAAACTGGAACTAAAAGTGTTACCAGGCCTTTTGGAAATTTTTAGATGAAAAACTGCTCGACCATGAACAAAAACAAACAGTTTTCATTTCAAGTTTTTTGCCTGTTAGGGCAAAGATCATTAAATTTCACAATTTTCGCCTTTTTCACCCTTTCGAGACTAGCTCAATGATCGGAGATTTTCTTTGCAAATGAAAAGGAAAAGCCAGAGATCGCAACACACATCAACCATTATGGAACGCGTTTCGTCTTTGGATAGAAGACTTTTCAACCATATAAGGTGTGGTGGCTTTCTTTTGTTATTATTGAAATGACTTTCCTTGATTGCTGGTTGGGACAAATGTCCAAAATATAAAGCAAAACACACTAAGGTTACGTTAACCAATGGTGGCAGTTTCAAAATAGAACCACAGACAATTGTTGTCTATACCACAGTAGCTATAGACCCAAGCCTCTGGGGGAATCGCATAGGTATGTGGGAGTCCTGGATGCTCACTGTGATCCTTTAAACCCATGCCTTAAGCTTCAGAAGCAGATATGCCTCTCAATAGAGCCGGCAAAATATCGATGGCACTAGCGATATTTTAATGTTTGACTAAATATCGATTGATATTTTCCCCATGGAAACTATCGGAAAAGTAAAATTTTTGGCGAAATTAAACAAAAACAAGTAAAAAGGCGTTGAGTTCAGCCGGGCTGAACTTTGGATACCCACCACCTCAGGTATATATGTAAACCACCTTTCATCAAAATCCGGTAGCAGTTATCGAAATATATTCCGATTTAGACCAAATACTTATAAGTACAAGTCATTTTTCAATTGCGTATAACAAAATATTGGTCTTTTAAGTAGCTATATCTAAAATTAAATCGATTTGAACCATGCACTAAACGGATGTCGAAATGCTTAGCATAAGTCACTGTGTAAAATTTAAGTGAAATCGGATTATGAATGTGACTTTATGGGACCAAGACTTTAAATCGGGATATGGGTCTATATGCCAGACCTGGACGGATCTGGATCAAACTTAAAAAGGATATCGAAGGGCCTAACACAACTCACCGTCCCAAATTTCGGCGTCATCGTACAATAAACGCGCATTTTATGACCTCAAAACCTTAGATCGAGAGATCGGGCTATATGGCAGCTATATCCAAATCTGAACCGATCTGTGCCATATTGCAGAAGTATATCGAAGGGCTTAATTTAACCCATTGTCCCAAATTTCGGCGACATCGGACAATAAATGCGCCTTTTATGGCCCCAAAACCTTAAATTGAGAGATCGGTCTATATGGTAGCTATATCCAAATCTGGACCGATCTGAGCCAAATTGGCAAGGGATGTCGAAGGGCCTAACTCTACTCACTGTCCCAAATTTCAACAAAATCGGATAATAAATGTGGCTTTTATGGGCCTAAAAACCTAAATCAGGGGATCGGTCTATATGGTAGCTATATCCAAATCTGGACTGATCTGGGCCAAATTGACGAAGGATGTCGAAGGGCTTATCACAACTCACTGTCCCAAATTTCAGCAAAATCGGATAATAAATGGGGCTTTTATGGGCCTAGGACCCTAAATCGGAGGATCGGTCTATATGGCAGCTATATCGAAATCTGAACCGATCTGGGCCAAATTGACAAAGGATGTCGAGGGGCCTAATTATAACTCACTGTCCCAAATTTCAGCAAAATCGGATAATAAATGTGGCTTTTATGGGCCTAAGACTCTAAATCGGAGGATCGGTCTATATGGCAGCTATAACCAAATCTGGACCGATCTGGGCCAAATTGACGAAGAATGTCGAGGGGCCTAAGACAACTCACTGTCCCAAATTTCAGCAAAATCGGATAATAAATGAGGCTTTTATGGGCCTAAGACCCTAAATCGGCGGATCGGTCTATATGGGGGCTATATGAAGATATAGTCCGATATAGCCCATCTTCGAACTTAACCTGCTCATGGACAAAAAAGGAATCTGTGAAAAATTTCAGCTCAATATCTTTATTTTTAAAGGCTGTATCGTGATTTCAACAGACAGACGGACGGACATGCCTAGATCGTCTTAGATTTTTACGCTGATCAAGAATATATATTCTTTATAGGGTCGAAAATGGATATTCGATGTGTTGCAAACGAAATGACAAAATGAATATATACCCCCATCCTTCGGTGGTGGGTATAATAAGCGATGCGACACTAAATGTATCCTTTAAGAAGCATTGCGCCTATAGAGGGCGCAATTTTCATCCGATTAGGCTAACATTTTGTATAATGATTCCTCATATAAATTCCAACTGAATTTATTAATCTTGGCTTTGTTTGGTTTATTTTCCCCATGGAAACTATCGGAAAAGTTAATTTTTTTGCGAAATTAAACAAAAATAAGCGATGTAACACTAAATGTATCCTTTAAGAAGTATTGCGCCTATAGAGGGCGCAATTTTCAACCGATTAGGCTATCATTTTGTATAATAATTTCCCATATAATTTCCAACTGACTTTATTAATCTCGGCTTTATTTGGTCTGTGCATTGATACTGCTTCTTATAAATCGATCTCCAGATTTTTAGTTCTCATTATTGTTTGAAATATAGGAGATGGGAAAATAACGATAGTAGCGATACAATCAACAAAACTATCGAAAATATCGAATGTTGCGATTAACGATAGTTTGCCAGCTCTAGCTCTCAGCGTAGACCACCTATCGTAGACCGTAAATATCTGAAGAAAGAAGTCTCTATTATCAAGCAGGGTCAATATAGTTTCGTGGAGAATAGAATACCCCCACCTCAACTTCTAGTGGAACTCTAACTTTGCACTTTCTTACTCTAAACAAAATAGTTTTGAAACAAAACTACAAAAAACGGCAACTCTGAACAGTATACCTATAAACATCACCAGGGCCAATATGAACTAAACTCTAAACACAATGCCTCTTTGGAGAATTTTATTTAATTTTCATATTAAAATTGTCTGATGAGTCTTAGGGGAGGCAGGCACTCAACATAACCACATGCACAAACTATTACAGAGCATCGTTCCTAATGGCATATGGCTTAGTAGGATGTTACCCTGGGAAAGGATGGGAATTAGGGGGTTTCTTTTTTTCAGTTAGTTTTATTTGGTATTATGGTAATCAGAAAATTGCAACAGAGAATTTGGGGTCTCTCACATTGCTCATAGAATAATTTTGTGTATAATGGTCAAAGGAAAGCAATTCATTTGATGCCATCTATCTATGGCCAGGACACTCTCTCTCTCTCCATGTAGTATAGCAAAAATTTCCAAAAATAACTAAAACATTTATAATTTCCTCACGAAATTAGCATTTAAAAGGAATGACATATTGTGGTGCATAGTGGTTTGGAACACTGACATAGGCTTTTGGATGTAGTGGGGGTTTTTGCAAAAGTGTTGGGCATGGCTATTAAATACTAATACCACCTAGATTGTATAAAACATATGCCCAGGCATGCTATTAATTTTGGTTCCAAACTAATTGCTACATGCAAAATTTTTAAAATTTTTTTAAATACATTTAAAAGCCTCTTATTGGACATTTCCTGGAAGGGAGAAAAAGTAGAGAATATTTTGAAAATTGAGCTTCATCTGTTGTAGGAAAATTGATGAGTTTCAATATGATAGAGGCTTTATTGTATGGGCTTTATAGAGTGTCGTTGAATGATGCCGATTATTTAGAAATTTGTAGCAAAATATTTGGTAGTCCAAGTAACAAGTAAAAGAGTGCTAAGTTGGGCCGGGCCGAATCTTGGGAACCCACCACCATGGATTCTGCTAAAAAATACAGAAACTAAATTATGTTTAGGCCATAATTTTACTGTATGGACCAAATTTCTGCCATACCAGGCCAAATGCAAAATTGCTGCCCTCAGGGGCTCCATACGCGAAATCGAGAGTTCGGTTTACATGGGAGCTTCATCAGGTTATAGACCGATTTTAAACGTACTTCGCACAGTTGTTGGAAGTTGTAACAGAACACCACGTGCAATATGTTAGTCAAAACTGACAAAAATTGCGGCTTTCGGGGGCTAAAGATGTCAAGTCTGGAGATCAGTTAATGTGGGAGTACCATACTAGGCACCTTTGTTGAAAGCCGTAACAGAACACCTCGTTCAAAATTTCATCCAAGTGAGAAAAAAAGGCGGCTTAGAAGGGCTATATCAGGTTATAGTCCGATTTTAATCGTATTGAGCACAGTTGTTGAAAGTTGTAACAGAACAACACGTGCAACATCTTAGACAAATCGGACAAAAAAAATGCGGTTTTCAGGGGCTAAAGATCTCAAGTTTGGAGATGGATTTATATGGGAGCTATATATAGAGTTATAGCCCGATTTGGACCGTACTTACCACAGGTGTTGAAATTCGTAACAAAATACTGAGTGAACAATTTCAGGTCGATCGGGCAACAATTGCTGCTTCCAGGGGCTCAAGATGTTAAATCGGGAGATCTGTTTATATGGGAGCCACCGACGTAGACTGGGGGGATCTACCCCGCCCCCCTCCCCCTAACTTATATTTCTCAAGAACAATTTTTAATAAAATTTTCTATAAGAACAAAATTTCAAAATTTACCCCGGCTCTTTCGAAATATTTTTATAAAGACAAAATTTGAATAAAATTTTTTCTGTAGACAAAATTGTAATGATCTTTTCTGTATAAATAAAATTCCAATGACATTTTTTCTAAAGACTAAATTTCAGGAAATTTTTAAATAGCAAAGGTCTAACAAAATTGTTTCAAAAGAGGGAATTTCAATGGAAATATCTCTAAAGAAAACATTTCTGTGGAATATTCTCTGAAGTCAAAAGTTTTTTACGTTTCTACACCTTTCCTGATTCTTGTTTTGGGTATCCAAAAAAAAAAAAAAAAAAAAAAGACATTTTGTCAGCATGTTTTCATATGAATAAAAAAATTAAAATATTTTTGTACTCCTCACCATAGGATGGGGGTATACTAATCTAGTCACTCCGTTTGTAACACCTCGAAATATTCGGCTAAGACCCCATAAAGTATATATATTTTTGATCAACTCGACGATCTGAGTCGATCTAGCCATGTGCGTGCGTCCGACCTCCGTCCGTCCATCCGTCTGTCAAAATCACGATAGCGATCGAACGCGGAAAACTATCCGCTTGAAATTGTGCACACATACTTAACATTGAGGTAGGTCGTAGGGAATTGCAAATCGGCTCAAATTTAGACATAGCTCCCATGATGTGCCAAGTAAGGTCCGAATCGGTCTATAACCTGGTATAGCTACCATATAAACCGATCTCCCGATTTGACTCCTTGAGCCTTAGCAATCTACAATTCTTGTCCGATTTGGCTGAAAATTTGCATGTGGTGTTCCGTACTGATTTCCAACAACTGTGCCGAATACGGTCCAAATCAGTCTATGACCTTATATGGCTCCCATGTTAACCGGTCTCTCGATTATCCTTTTTCAGTTCCTAGAAGCTTTAATTTTTGTTGGTTTGACGTTTGGTTTTTATTTTGAATACATTTTTAGCAGAATCCATGGTAGTGGGTTCGCAAGATTCAACCCGGCCAAACTTAGCACGCATTTACTTGTTTTTATAGAAAGAGAATTGATGTCCAGGTCTACCTAGAACTTAAATTTCAAATGACAGCATTTTAATATTTTTTTTCAAATGTCAATGAAATTTTTCCTCAAAACAAAAATTTAATGAAATTTTCTAAAAGCAAAATATTGGCCAGGCCTAGACCCATTCCAAATTGTTTTTTGAAAGAAATTCTTTTAAAGACGAAATAGAACAACCAACTTTAATTTTCATTCCATTGTACATTCATGATGAATGTACAATTTTTGCAGTTATTTTTCCAAAATATTGACGAAAACATTTGAAAACGTCCCTTATGGGGAAATTTTTCGAACAGTTAAAATTTCTGTTACACCCAATCAATCAAAAGCTAGTTCCTGCAAATTGAAAGACTTTCAAATACATAATGCTAAATATGGGCATATTGAGCAACAGGTTAGGGTAGATTGAATAGTGCATGAGTTCGCTCGTTATCCTGTGTCTCGTTATGATACTGGAAACTATATTGACCCTCTTCCCTTAGGTATCAATCTCCTTTTGTCAATATCCAGGTGTCCCTACAAAGATGTAATCGTCCTACCGACCGTTTCCACTGTGCTACATTCGTCGCCCAACTCCTCAACTCGAACTTCGTTGCGTCGAAAGGCTTCGGACTAACCAAATTTACAGCTGGCAGACCTCTGCCCTTCAAAGTGTCTGCTCTTCATCCCTCCTTACTCCGCTACGGCCTGCACTCCAAACAATGCGGACGCACCATCCTCAGAAAAAGCGACAATATACTTCTTACACTCTAAGACTGTTCGTGACCTTAACGTCCTGGTTGTTATTGCCCTGATGGCAATGGGCCTGGGTTTCCTATGTAGCCCCCCTGCCCACTCTGTCCTCTACCTTGGATCCGTCTGTGTAGCATGAACTTCCTGATAGGAATACCAGAGTTCCGTTAATCCAAGACTATGCCGCTGGCAGCAGTGCTTCGTACTCGATCTCGAGTTTTGTCTCAGGTATTCGAACCGAAAGTTCTTCCATTTCTTCCAGGTATTCAATCGTCGCCTCGATAATGTCGCAATGGTGTGACCTGCTTCTATCCTCAATCCATTCTCCCATTGCCTTAAGTCTCATAGCCGCAGTGGCTGCATTACACTTAATCTTTGTTTCTATGGGTTCAATGTCTAGAATATCCTCCAGTCCCCTAGTTGGCATAGTCCTTATTATCCCACCTATACCGAGATAACATGTTCTCTAAACCTATTGTATTATCCTTACATTGCCCTTTTTCTCCCCGCACTTCATCATAACACTAAGTAGAGCAGGCAAACTATCGACAGTCGCAACATTCGATATTTTCGATATTTATAATAAAAAATATCGATAGTATCGATACTATGGTTAATTTACCATCAGCTATATTTCAAACAAAGATGAGAAATAAAAATCAGGAGATCACCGAATAAAACCAAATTTAATAAAGTCAGTTGGAAGTCAAGAGAGAAACCATTTTACAAAATGTCAGCCCAATTGAGGGAAAATTGCGCCCTCTATAGGATATATTCAGTGTCGGATCGCTTAATTTTGTTAAATTTTGCAAAACATTGAAATTTGCTGATAGTATCGATAGGTAATATCAGTCGATATCCAGAAAAATTAAATATCGATAGTGCCATAGTTATTTTTCCAGCTCTACGTCTGAGGTGAGGGTATAAAAATTAAGGTGTTGCGCTATAGACTCAAAAACTGTTGAACCGATTTTAATGAAATGTTCATAGATGGTAGAGTTTGGCCACCGATGGATATAGGGAACCCCATTTTTCGATATCTGAAGGCGGAGCGGATCCTCCCCTTTACCCCAATTTTTAAAAACGCCAGATTTCGAAGATCTGTGCATTCGTGTGCACCGATTTGGGGTCAAATAACCGTGGAGGATGGCTCATCCCTCAAAATCCCCCCAACGGACATATTTACCGTTTGGGACAATATTGGCACCAAATGAAAGGTGTTTAAGAGTAGAGCATGAACTTGATATAACATTTGTCGGGGACATGCCCCAACCCCATAAACCGCCGAAAAAAGACATCTTTACCTATAGGTATCAAACGAAAGGTAATTGAGAGTAGAATACGAAACTTATATAAAAATTTGGGGTTTATTCTCTGGCGGGCCGCCCTATATTAAAATTATACCCAAAATGTACGCCGATCGGGACAATATGGAACTCAAAAGATAGGTATTTCAGAGCAGAAAACAAACATATATAAAAATTTGGTTCAATTCCCGGGAGGTAACTCTACTCCAAAATTATGCCCCAACTGAACAACATGAGATAATAATGAAAGATATTTGAGGGTTGAATACGAATATAACTTAAGAGTGTAGCGAAGCACACTGGGCCAGCTAGTAAATACCATAAATAGCGCACAGAAAAATAAGCCGGTAAGGCTTATAAATAGATTTTTGGAAACCAATCCAAAGTTTACCACTTGTTTTATGACGAAATGTTATCACCAATGGGTCCATTTCAGAAGCCAGTAGTTTTTTATTGATTTCAAAGTTACAGAAGGATTTTTAAAATTTTCGATTTTGGATCACAGTGTGGTGGAAAAGTGGCTAGACTTGTCCAAAAGTGCCTTAACTATGTGATAAATATTGGGTTGCCCAAAAAGTAATTGCGTATTTTTAAAAGAAAGTAAATGCATTTTTAATAAAACTTAGAATGAACTTTAATCAAATATACATTTTTTACAGTTTTTTCTAAAGCAATCTAAAAGTAACAGCTGATAACTGACAGAAGAAAGAATGCAATTACAGAGTCACAAGCTGTGAAAAAATTTGTCAACGCCGACTATATGAAACATCCGCAATTACTTTTTGGGCAACCCAATATGTTGCAAAAGATGCACATTAATCGAAATAATTTGCACTACGATTTTATGCATGTTGAAGGTATCCAGCTTGTTGTTGATATATTTTCTTATGAAAAATTCCTTCTTAGAGAAAATTGTTCAATGTATTCAATTGTTATGGACATACGGCGAAAGATTTGAAATATAAACTCTAAAAATTTCGCCTTCTACCCCCAAAGTTGATTAACTTAAATTTCCCCTCTCCCAAAAACAACACCAAAATGACCGGCACAATTGCTAAGTAAACGTTTTTTTGATGCAGAACCACAAAAAAAGAAAATATATGAACAATGAAACGTCAACATCATTATCCTAGCAGAGATGAGATGTCTTCATAAAACTCCATGAACGGAAGCCCAAGTGTCAAACATGAAAATGCACTTCAAAATGCTGTGTTAATGTTCGATGTGAACAAAGACCACCACAAGAAAAAAACACACACACACACAAAGACTTTTCCCTTTGTGCTGCCCCATGACAATGTTCAAAGTGGTTTTCTGCTTTTGCTCATCCTTTCCTGTTCTTCATTTCCCATTGCCATGGATGCCTTGCCTTCACGGTTGGATGGATGGTTGAATTCAACTCGTCGAAGAGCATATAGTTTTATGACAATATTTTCCATTATTTAAGTGAATCAAATTTAACATTTCTACATGGGTTTCGTAGAAAAGTTTCCCTATTTCGCCACTATGAAGAACAATAAAGGAGTGAATAACTTTGGATGTTAAGCAATGGGCGGATGGAGTTGTTGCTGTGAGGATATCTATTAAGGACTTTTGTGCTGAATGGTGAAAGTTAAACAAATGAAAATAATAAAATATAAATACAACGATTATGAAAAAAGTTTTGTTTTCGTAAATATTTGCGTAGATTTTCATAAAAATGCTGGCGGGGCACATTAGGGATTAATTTAAGGTGGCGGTAAATTTATGTAAATTGTAGCAATTTCTAGAAGAAAATTTAGTTAAGAACGTAAGTGCTAAATATTTGAGATGAGCTATGAATTTTTTCGTTAGTTGCTTGAGAGGATTGATATTTTCTTCTTAGAGCAAAAAAAAAAAAAAAGGAGAGCAAGAATGGGTCCTTTTTACTTGATTGGTCGAAATATTGGTCTCGGACTCCATAAAGTAAAAATATTCTTAATCGCCATGACACTCTAAGTCGATCTAACTATGTCCGCACGTCTAGCTGTCTGCGAAAAGCAAACTAACTTTGGAAGAAGTAAAACCAGGCACTTGAAATTGTGCCCAAATACCTCCTAAGATTGTAAATGGGCCACATTGGCTCATATTTAGATATATCGCCCATAAACATCGATCTGCCGATTATACCGCTGATGTCTCTAGAGAGCGCAATTCCTATCCGATTTGGATAAAATTTGCACAGTGTTTTTTTTTATGACCTCGATCTCCCGATTTGACTTCTTGAGCCTCTATAGGGCGTTATTCATATCCGATTTGGGCTACATTTTGCGCATTGACTTTTTCTGTGACCTCTAATATACGTGTCAAGTATGGTCTAAAACCTGATATAGCTCCCATATAAACCGATCTCCCGATTATACTTCTTGAGCCTCTAGAGGGCGTAGTTATTATCTGATGTGGTTAAAATTTTACTCAGTGACTTTTTCTCTACCTTTTATAAAAGAGCCGAACATGGCTTCAATCACTTTAAAACTTGATATAGCTCCCATATAAACCAATCCCCCGATTATACTTATTGAGCCTCTAGAGGGCGTAGTTCTTATCTGCTGTGGTTACAATTTTGCTTAGTAACTTTTCTTCTCACCTCTAACATACGTTTCAAGCACAGCTTGAATCTGCTTAAAATCTGATATAGCTCCCATATAAACCAATCTCCCGATTTTATTTCTTGAGCCTCTAGAGTGCATAGTTCTTATCTGATGTGGTTAAAATTTTACTACGTGACTTTTTCTCTTCCTTTTATAAAAGAGCCGAACATGGCTTGGATTACTTCAAAAACTGATATAGCTCTCATATAGACCGATCTCCCGATTATACTTCTTGAGCCTCTATAGGGCGTATTTCTTATCTGATGTGGTGACTTTTTCTCTAACCTGTAACATACGTTCCATGTATAGCTAGAATCAAACGTGATATAGTTCCCATATAAACTGATATCCCGATTTTATTTCTTGAGCCTCTAGAGGGCGTAGTTCTTATCTGATGTGGTTAAAATTTTGCTCAGTGGCTTTTTCTCTAACCTCTATTATGCGTGTCGGGAATGGCTTGAATCACTTCAAAACCTAATATGAACCGATTTCCCGATTATATTTCTTAGGTCTACAAGGGGCGTAGTTCTGGCTGAAATTTTACACAACTTCTTCTCCTATGACCTTAAACATATCTGCCGAATATGGTTTGAATCTATCTAAACTGATCTCCGATTTTTTTCTTAAGCCTCTAGAGGGCGTAATTCTTATCCGATTTGGCTGAGATGTTGCATAGTGACTTTTCCTATGACCTCTAACATATGTGTCCACAACCTGATATAGCTCCCATATAAACGAGTATCAGATAGGTGTACTCATTCCCCCATCCTATGGTGGTGGGTATAAAAACAAGTACGAACGTGTTAGGTACCGCCTGGCCGAATCTTATGTACCCTCCACCATGGATCGCATTTGTCAAGTTCTTTGCTCGGTATCCCGTTTTTAACACCTCGAAATATTGATCTGCCACCATATTAAGTATATAGGAGTATATTCTGGATCGTATCGATATTCAGAGTCAAACTAGCCATGTCCATCCGTCATTCGAAATCACGATAGCGGTTGAACGGGTAAAGGTATCCGCTTTAAATCTAGCCGTGTCCGTCCGTCTTTCGAAACCACGATAGTGGTCGCTAGCCGCTTGAAATTTTGCACAGATACTTCTGATTGATGTAGGTCATATCGGATGGGGGCGGACCCTACCCTTACCCCAAAAACGCCACCCATGCCCAAAAGTGGTCCGATGGGCACAATAAGGGTATCAAAAGGTTTTGGAGACCAGAAAATGAATATGGCATTAAAATTTAGGTCCAAGTACCCAGCGGTTATGGGTCACATAACCGCCATTATGCCAATTTGGGACTCAAATGAAAGGTATTTGAGAGTAGAAAACGAATTTGAAAACCAATTTTGGAGCCAAGTGTTTTGGGCTACGCCCTAAAGCACCCCCTAAACTGAACTTCATTTCCGTTGGGAATAAAGATCGTATTTGATATTAATTTTCAGTGCAAAGTGCTGGTGGCCGCCCCAGCCCCAAAACACCCTCCAAACGGTTCATATTTACCAGCCATGACAATATGGGGCTCAAATTAAAGGAATTAGGAAGTGCAGCACGAATTTGATATCCATATTTGAGTCGAAATGTCTGAGGTGCCATTCCTCACCTAATGAGAACATTTCCCTAAGAAAGAACATTACCTTCAGGGATCGAGAAGGGGCAAATTCCTACACATCAATGAGTTCTTTACGATTCAAGTTTAAACTCAATAATAAGGGACTTTATTAACAGCCGAGTCCGAACGGCGTCACGCAGTGCGACACCTCTTTGGGGAAAATTTTTTAAATGAAAACCACCTCTGAAAATTTTTCTGATGTTCATGCTGGGATTTGAACCCAGGCGTTCGGCGTCATAGGCTGACATGCTAACCTCTGCATCACGGTGGACTATTAACAGTCATGACAAATACGGTCCATATTGGAAAATAGCTTTGTATAGTCCATATATATTTGAAAAGTCATTCAATGTACTTGACAGATGCGATCCATGGTCGAGGGTGTATAAGATTCGGCCCGGACGAACTTAGCATGCTTTTACTTGTTATACCCACCACCATGGGGGTATATTCATTTAGTCATTTCATTCGCAACACCTTTCATCAACGTAAAAATTTAAGACCATCTAGCCATGTCCGTCCGTCTGTACGTATTTCCGGATTTGCTGAAATTTGGGACAGTGAGTACTGTTAGGCCCTTCGATATCTTTCTTTAATTTGGCCCAGATCGGTTCAGATTTGGATATAGCTGCCATATAGACCGATCTTTCGCATTTATTGTTCGATGTCGCCGAAATTTAGGACAGTGCTATGCTAGGCTCTTCAGCATTTTTCTGCAACTTGGCCCGGATCGGTCTAGATTTAAAAATAGACCGATCTCTCGCTTTAAGGTTTTGGGCCCATAAAAGACGCATTTATTGTCCGATGTCGCCGAAATTTCGGACAGGAGTTGTGATTGGCTCTTCAAAATTTGTCTGCAATATGGCACAGATCGGCCCAGATTTGGATATAGCTGCCATATAGACCGATCTCCCGATTTAAGGTTTTGGGGCCATAAAAGGCGCATTTATAATCCGATTTCACTGAAATTCGACACAGTGACTTATGTTAGGCTTTTCGAACTCTGCATCGTATGTGGTTCAGATCGGTTTATTTTTGGATATAACTACTAAAAAGACCAATAATTTGGTATACACGATTGAACAAAGACTTGTATTTATTAGTATTTTGACAAAATCGGAACATATTTCGATATAGCTGCTATGGGGCATAAGGTATGCATTTTTCCCCGGATTGTGACGAAAGGTGGTTTACATATACACCCGAGGTGGTGGGTGTCCAAAGTTCGGCCCGGCCGAACTTAACGCCTTTTTACATGCTTTTATTACTTTGTTTGACTTTATTTTCAAAGCGCCTGAATTTATGCTAACAAATAAAAAAATTACTAAAATTTGCAGACTTCGCCTTTAAAGACTTTCTAATCCTACGTTCCTTCTTACATAATAATTTTTCCTTTGTTTATTCACATTTCTCTTTATTGCTGTTCTTTGTACAATAACTTTTTCTTGTTCATAAGTTAAATTGTGGTTAAAGTTGTTTAGGTTGAGATCTAATTAAAAGTTTCTTTAAAATGTACTTTTATTTGCATATCCCTTCTTATTCTCCTGCATTTGGCTTCAATAATTATTCTTATTCCAATATTCATGCATTATTTTGGCTTCATTTCTTTGTTATAGTGATCCCCTTTGTATTAAATATTCTCCAATGACTTCATAATAATCTCCATTGGCTTTTGAAAAACGAGCTGTTTGAGAACTACGCTGATCATCCATTCTGTCATATTACAAGTGGTCTTTACTTATTATAAAACCATTATTTACTGTTTTAAACGAATAATTTATATTCGTTTTATTTTTAAATGCACATTAAAACAATCCCAAATAAATGTCCTTCATGGTGCCACACCATCTCGCTTTAACCAGCCACCACAACGAGTCGAACACAAAAGGACTACTTCGCCGATGTATACAACATCTGTGGTAGCATTGCCACGAAATGTTCGTAAAATTTATCGCCGTTTGTCAGACCGCAAGTTTGTGGGTGAATAAATTGTAATGTATATGCAATTATTGCATACCTTAAGGCTTGTCATAGGCTTATCATGTAATAAGCCACCGCAAAGTGAATGGCGGCGAATACTGGGCAACCATGCAATTTTCTTTTTAATAGTACGAGTGTATCTGTATGCGAGTTTGTCCTTTATTATGTTCTTCTGTTAAGCTGTCAATTTCAACAATTATTATTTATGGCAATTGTTGTTATTGGTTTGGGCAAACTTTTCTCCCTTATTCTGCTTGAGCCTTATTTACAAGTCTTCGCTGCCATAATGGCATACGATTTTATTCAAATTTTTTATGTCCAATTTTTGATTGCATAAAGATTTATAAGTCATTATTCATTGTTGTGCCAGCCTTTGTTTGGTTTAATTAACGTTTAAAGAGGATTAATTGGAATGGGGGGAGAAAATAACTCTGTGGGTTTCATTCATTTCTTGTTATATACTTTGTGACATTAATCAATAGAGGGAATAAAATAATTTTGATTGAAATTGGAGTGCCTTTATATGGTTAAACAAAAATACCACAAGGTATTGGTCTAACTTCCCATAAATTGTACATATGCTTGATATGACTTTTGAAGTAGGTCTTGTCTGTCTGATCGTCTATTAAAAATACTTTAATTATAGTAGAGCAAATAAAGCTCCAAGGCCCTTGTTGTGCTAAAAATTGCACACATAATAAACGTACTTTGAGTCGTGCCATGTAGTGATAGCAAAACGGTATCAGAAAATATACCGCGTCATAACAAAACACGTCATACAAAATTTCAAACAAATCGGACGAGAATTTCGCCCTGCAGAGGCTCAAGAAGTCAAGATCCAAGATCGGTGGCAGCTATATCAAAACATGGACAGACTTGGCCCATTTACAATTCCAACCGACCTTTACCAACAAAAAGTAAAATTTCAAGTGTCTAGCTTTACTCCTACGAAAGTTAGCGTGCTTTCGACAGACAGACAGACGGACGGACATGGCTACATCGACTTAAAATGTCATGGCGATCAAGAATATATACACTTTATGGGGCCTTAGACTCATATTTCGAGGTGTTACAAACAGAATGAGGAAATTAGTATATCCCCATCCTATGGTGGAGGGTGTAAAAATTGCATCAAAAGCTTCCAAGGGATCTTGAGTACGGTTCTAATAAGTTGGTTGCTTACTCATAAAATGTATTCTCAACACTTACCTTTAATACAAATATTTCTCCAGTTGTACGATTAATATCGAATTTACTGTTGGCTGGATTATCTGGGTCAATACCTTGGCCAGTTAAGAAGTAGACAATATTTTGAGGACGATCCTTATCACCATCGGTGGCGGTGACCTGTGGCAGTTTCAAGGCAGTGTGGCATTAAAAATAGAGAATAAAAGAAAATATTAGTTTGTTGAATCATATGAAAGAGAAATCTTTAAATAAAAAAAAAAAAAAAATTCAAATAAAGAGAGGAACCAATAATTCAAACTTAAGAATATAGCATGCATAAAAAGAAACCACATTCCACAAGAGAAAACAAATTGAAATAAAAATATGTTAATATAAAAATCTTTGATCCAGGTTATAAAAGGCATGCATACTAAAAGCTTAGGCATAACAGGAAAAAAAAATAAAAAAAAATTAATTTTAATTTTAAATTCATTTTTTCACTCCCAAAATATTTAATATTTATATTTTCTCTTCGAAACACATATAGCATTATATTGAGATAAAGTTTGAAAATAATAGAGGAATTTCAAGTCATAAATAGTTTACCCCCTTTAGTTTTTTCATCTAAAGACTTTTTCATCGACCAATAAGTACCCCTTAATGTATGCCACAATATTTGAATTTCATAATACACTATGCCCAAACCACAATGACAATGAAGGTTAATTGCAATATGTTGCAATATTTGTAAATATAATACAATACACTGTAATTGGAACTAAATCGTAGAACTATATATTAAAACTATACATTTTTTCACAATTAGCCCTTAGGAAATAAACAAACACAGAATAATCATTAATATGATTAATACTACGGGTTTTTCCCCTTTTAGCGTTATATTCGCAATAATTATGCAGTACACAACATCCTATTGTTTCTCATTACTGACGATTTATTATATGACATTTTATTTGCTTTTATTTATTTGCTATGTATTTTGAGCAAATATAAATAGTCAATCATTTATTATTTTATTTAGAAATAAATGTGTATTAAGGTAATTAAAGATAATTTTGTGGAAAAAAAGAAAAAACATATTGTTTTTGCTTGAAATGCATTAAAAAGCGAACAAAAACAGACTTTAATTAATGCTATTTTCTATTTACTTATGGTTGGTGTCAAATTTGCAAAGTATGCAATTGAAAACTTTTTTTTTTTTTTTGATAGGCAGCATTTGCATTGGGCTTGCATTGGTTTTGAAATATATTTAATTTGATTTTTTTTATAGCTTATTACATTTAATACCATATATTTAATTAATATTATTTAATGATCTCTCTATAATGACTACTGTTTATTGGATACAATTGTTTTTAGTTGAGGGTACTTAAAGCCTGTAAGGCATTTATCCGCTTAATGTTATTAAGCTCTAATAACATGTCAGCCAATAAATATAAAGTTCATATTGGACTAAAGGGCATGATTGTATACCCACTAAAGAAAGAAAGGGATGTAGTCATATTGTTTGGAACGATTTGAAATATCGATATTCTAACCTACAAAGTATATACATTTTTGCAAAAAAAATTAAAAAAAAATCTAAGACATCTAGCCATGTCCGTCCATCTGCCAATTGAAATCACGCTAGAAGTCGATTCCACATTCTATTTGCTAGAAGTCAATTCCCCATAAAACAAGTTTTCAGGGCAATGCAGGATTCGTCAACTGTCCAATTGATTACATACTGGTGTGCGTTCCTTGAAAATCTTGTATTTCTGGTGAACCCTCTTACAGATGTTCATATCTCTGCGGAACAAATACTAGTATCGATAAAACGGTGCCAAGCTTCCCATATTTAAATGGTGCTCAAAGGAAACTATAGAGTTGGATACCCTACGATCGCCGATCGACACCATCGCTCTCCTCTGAACCCGGCCAAGTAGATCCTAAGAAGCCCGGTCCATTCCATTTTAGGCTTGGTCAAGGTTGTATAAATAATTATCGATCAACCGCCCCACTCTGAAACGGCCAACAAGTTTCGGTAGAGTGTATTATTATCCACCTCCTCCTCCTGCAAGTGAATGACAGAGGTTGATCTCTAGTCTGTACCAAAAGACCGCCAATGAAAATAAATAAAAGTGAGGGAGAAATGGCAGGGCCTTGTGGTACACCCGCGGTCAATTTGTATTCAATGAATAAGAACCCATCTATAATAACTCGAGAGCCCATCTACAACTCGATATAAATCGAACAAAGTTATTACCCACTCCAAAGAAGACTACACACAAGATAGGGTATATCGTACAGAGATTTCTTTGCTTCTGTTTGACAGGGGCAATGACCTTTCACCGTGCTGAAGCCCTCAACGCTAGAATAAAAATTCTGAATGCTTGAGAAACTGAGCAAATGGAGTATTCTTTACTACCATCGCTGACTGCAATAGCCCCACAATGATCTTCGAACAGTCAATGGACTAAGTTACAACAACAAGTTGTATAGAGAAGACTGGACTCGGTTCGGGTGTCTTTTTAGGGCAAACAGTTAAATGTCTGTTTGCTCCTAGTAAAGCCTTCTGAGCATTGACATACTGGACAAAAATACTACACTTGGACATCATAGAACTCTAAAGAAATCTTTGTCTGTAGTCAAGTGACTTATAAGCATTGAAATGGAACATAGTCACAACAAGGGTTATGAAAAAAAGATTAAAAAAAGATAAGGTCCACTGGGTCCTCTTCTAACAAACTCCAGAAGGCACGAGTCGCACTGCGCAGAAAATCGTTCAAAGACATAAAGAAGAGTTGCAAAGACGAAAAGGAAGATACAGTTTAACATCTCCTCTATTCATGCCCTGCTCTGCGCTAATGTAACTTTATAAGAGAATTCTATGTGATCCGTTCCTTCACGGCCTTATACAGACAATGGAGTGAGGTCTGTGATATGGATATAACCGAAATTGGAGTGCAACGAGAAAGTAGCCATCAAAACTAAATTTTAACTATTTTTTATACCCACCATCGTAGGATGGGGCGTAAACTAATCTCGTCATTCTGTTTGTAGCGTCTTGAAATATGCATCTGGGACCTTGCAAAGTATATTATTCTTGTTGTTGTAGGTTATTTGGGATTTCAAATGGGCCATATCGGTCCATTCGGTTGTGAAATCCGGAAATTCGGTACCATATAAACGAATTTACGGATTTCACAACCTAAGTTATGTGATTCTGTCAACATGGCCTATTGTGGAAAATCACCGCTTGCAAAGAATTTTGAAAGCTAGAAAACTATCGAAGGTATTTAACTTTATGTTCTCCTTTCTCAAATTGAAGGACGGAGACATCGCAAAGTTCAAATGACATCTTCTGCATGTAATTGTAGGTAATATAAAAATTATTGTTAGAAAGCTAGAAAACTACCAGATTTATTTAACTTTATGTTTTCATTTCTCAAATTGAAGGATGGACTCATCGTAAAGTTCAAATGACATTTCTATATGTAATTTTGGGTAATTTAAAAATTATTGCATACTTGTAGGGGGAACAATACATTTGAGTTCTGTAAATAAACCTTTTTCAAACCTGCCATAAGTTTTGTGGATAAGGCCGAAAATGTCTTATTTTGGAGACAAAAGACATGCCAGGGACCTTTCCTACTACTGTCTGCTATTTAACAAGGCATGTCCAAAAATATAACGAATTAGCTTTTCATATTCAATAGTAGGACTTACCGCATGCCAAGGGAGGTTTTGGTCATGCAGGACAATAAAAAAAAAAAAACAATTTTATTAGAGAGAGAGAACACTTAATTTGAATTTTTGTCTTTGGACTGAAATGCCCGAAAATCTATTTTTAGACTGGAAATTTAATTTTTGCATTTTCGAAAACTTAATGTGCCTTTGTCGGGATTTGATCCGCAGATCCTCTGTATGCTAAGCCAATGTGTTATCTACTGCGCTATAGCATACCGAACCACAACTTCAGCAAAAGCCTAATATGTGTTTCAAATCGCCTTGATGTTTTGTTTACTTGTGCAAATACATGATGAACTCATAGTTAAAAAATGCCCTTATAAATGGTGTTTTTGAACAAAGTGAATTTTTAAAATGAAAAAGAGGCTCTTATATAATGGTAAAATTTGAAATGACGTTTAGAGTTTGTTTTCCTCTGTTTGAGGTTGTGTTATTGGCCATATTGAAGAGTTCTAAATGTGAGTTCTGCTCAAGTTTCTCGCTGGTGTTATATTAATTTGGAGCATCACAAGCGGCTATTGTTGGCGAACTCATACAGCTCAAAGTGACTGAAATGTTTGCGCACCGCCTCATAAATCGTAAATAATGATACTGGCAGTTAGGTGAGTGTTTGAGTCTACGAACTGCCACCCGAAGTGATTTTGCATCTCAACTGATGATTTTACCACCTGTGGCCGCTCTCCAAGCATTTCCATCAAGCTTGGCGTCAAAGTAAATGCGAATTATTATCGATAAAACATTTCGGAAGCTGGTTTGGAGTCCATGGACGTAACAACAAAATTAGGCACCGTCATCGTAAAAAGATATGTTCTGCACTTTTTTTCATCTACACAGTGGTTGTCCTATTCGTCAGATTTCAATCCGATTAATTTATTTATTTGTGCCATTTTAAAGAACAAGATAAGGACTTAAAAACATGTGAGTATGAATACATTGAAAAAACTTATTGTATGGGATTGACGATTAAATTCTTGCAACTCGTTTTTATGGCCAACTCAGAGCAATAGCCAAGGCAAACGAGCACAAATGAATGGATTTTGAAATTTAGGTTACTTTTGATTGTTTTAATTGTAATATTGAAATATCGAGATTTTAAGAAAAAATTGATGTTTTTAGTGAGGATTTCAAAGAAAGGTTTTCTTTTTAGCCAGTACATTAGGGATTTTCTCACACCATCTCTAAGCTTCAAGGCCCTAAAAAAACCACCACAGATTTTTGAAACATTTGATTTATCTCCCTAACTCAGGTGTCATTCAAGTTATAATTTAAATCCAAAATATGCCAACCATTAACACTTTCCTTAATTTTAAGTTTTGCCTGGTTATAAATCATAAAAAATTAATATATTAATAATAATAATGTTTCATGTGAAAGTGTTATATTTATGAGTTATGCTAACAATTCACCGGATATGTTTAATATCATGGCAATTAAAACATGTATTCAGTACTTTGTAGCAAATTGTAATTATTTTTGCCATCACCGTATAATATTTATAAATGTGTTCAATTGATGCGAAATACAAGCAATTATTATATGGGGTTTTCTTTGATTATTTATTGATTTGCGACAATATTTTATATATATTTATTGCATAAGTATGTATGCATGTACATACGGGCTTAATGAGGTCAAATGGCGATGTGCTAGGCAAAACAGCAATTTTATTGAGTGATTGTAATTAATATAAGTAAGGTGGGCTTAACTCAAAAAGGGATAAATATTTTATATAAACTTTTTATACCTTCAACCTTAGTATTAACAGGGGGAACAACATGCCTAGCTACAAAACGCACAGTGGGCCAAACGGCAAAAAATTTGCAAAAAAAACTCCACAACTTTTTATCATTGAATACATTAACGACGAATGGGTAGAAAAATACCCAAGAAACTGTCTTAGAATAATTCTAGTTCGAGTTAGGAAAGAGGTATCTTAATGGTATTTGGATTGACGTAAAGTAAAGTAATGGAACTTTAAAAAAAAAATTTCCCGTCATTTAAGGTCATGTGCGAAAATTGGTTTGTCAAAAATTGGGAATTTTATATCAACAAAAGAAAAAAAAAATAAACAAATAGACTGAGATTTCTGGAAACCGTTTTAGGGTTTAAAGTAATGGAACTTTAAAAAAAAAATTTCCCGTCATTTAAGGTCATGTGCGAAAATTGGTTTGTCAAAAATTGGGAATTTTTATATCAAAATAAAAATAAAAAAAACAGACTGAGATTTCTGGAAACCTTTTAAGGGTGTTGATGCATTTAATGGTTTTTATATAAAAAATTTTTTTTTTGTTTGTTTCTCTTTCGAGGCGAGGAAAAGGAAAGCCAAAGATAGCAACACACACCAACCACTATGGGATGCGTTTCGTCTTTGGTGAGAAAACTTTTCAACCATATTAGGTGTGATGGCTTCAAGGGCCGTGCGTTGATATGTTTCATTTGAATCGTACTAATAGCGAAAACGCATCTATGAAACAATTACCACATTAACCACGCTCGACAACCCTCTCTATTAGCTGTTCATTTTCCCAATGCATGTATTTTTGTGTGATGACAGACATTCCGTCTGTGGCAAATTACACTTCTTCCGTACTAAACATGATTTTGTTCATCTGTTGGAAGTTGTATTGATGGCTTCGATGAAATAAACCTAAAATTTTGCGTTTGCGTTTTGCAGGTGCGTTTTTTTTGTCGTTGTCACTAAAATTCGCATTTATCGCTAAGTGTTTGTAAAATATTCAGAAAATGATTTTTTGTTTTTGCTGCTAAAACGTAGTGGCTTTTGAAATAAAAAGATTTTTTAAGTTATTTCAAAAATTATTAATTTGTTTTTGTTAAATTACAAAAAAAAATTAAAAAAAAAAAAAACTACTAAGTCAATAATAATAGATAATGAATATATGAAATATCATCAAAATCAGGCCATGGAATCGAGGCTCAGGCGTTAATGGGTTAATCTGAGTGGTAAAAAATGTTCGAGACATTTACAGAGAAGGCCATAGTCTTTCAGGAAAACGCTCTATATCTTTAATCCAGGGTGGTATACAGGGTGTCAAAGTTGCATTTTCCAGTTCTCCAAGAAGTTTTCCTTCAAGGAAATAAATCTTTGAATCTACTGAAACGATTTACATGATTTAGGACCATAATACCGTAAATTTTTCAGACATACACTGGCATTTTCAAAAAATTTTTTCAATTTATGTATTCACAAAAAAAGATAATCCAAACAAAATCTTAAGCGGTTTAAAAATGGCATCTCTTTTGTATGAATTTTTTTATACCCACCACCGAAGGATGGGGGTTTGAGAATATGAATTCTCATTTCATATATATTCTTGATCAGCGTAAAAATCTAAGACGATCTAGCCATGTCCGTCCGTCTGTCTGTTGAAATCACGCTACAGTCTTTAAAAATAGAGATATTGAACTGAAGCTTTGCACAGATTCTTTTTTTGTCCACATGCAGGTTAAGTTCGAAGATGGGTTATATTGGACTATAACTTAATATAGCCCCCATATAGACCGATCCGCCGAATTGGGGTCTTAGGCCCATAAAAGCCACATTTATTATGGGATTTTGCTGAAATTTGGGACAGTGGGTTATGTTGGGCTCTTCGACATCATTCTTCAATTTGGTTCAGATCAGTCCAGATTTCAATATAGCTGCCATATAGACCGATCCGCCGATTTAGGGTCTTAGGCCCATCAAATCCACATTTATTATGGGATTTTGCTGAAATTTGGGACAGCGAGTTGTGTTGGGCTCTTCGACATCATTCTTCCGATTTCCACCGATTTAAGGTCTTAGGCCCATAAACGCCACATATATTATGGGATTTTGCTGAAATTTGGGACAGTGAGTTGTGTTGGGCCCTTCAACATCCTTCTTCAATTTGACTGAAATCGGTCCAGGTTTGGATATAGCTGCCATATAGACCGATCCACCGATTTAAGGTCTTAGGCCCATAAACGCCACATTTACTATCGGATTTTGCTGAAATTTGGGACAGTGAGTTGTGTTAGGCCCTTCGACATCCTTCGTTAATTTGGCTCTAATCGATACAGATTTGGATATAGCTGCCATATAGACCGATCCACCGATTTAAGGTCTTGCGCCCCTTAAAAGGCGCATTCATTGTTCGATTTTGCCAAAAGTTGAGACAGCGCGTTGCGTTAGGCCCCTCGACATATTTCTGCAATATGGCACAGATCGTTCCGGATTTGGATATAGCTGCCATATACATCAATCTCTCGAGTTAAGGTTTTGGGCCCTTTTAAAGGCGAACTTAATATCCGATGTCGCCGAAATTTGGGACAGTGAGTTAAGTTAAGACACTCGCCTTATTTCTGCAGATCGGTCCAGATTTGGATATAGCTGCCATATAGACCGATCTCTCGATTTAAAGTTTTGGACCCATAAAGGGCGCATTTATTGTCCGATGTCGCCAAAAGTTGGGACAATGAGTTGTGTTAGGTCCTTCCACATTCTTCTTTAGTTTGACCCAGATGGGACCAGATTTGGATATAGCTGCCATATAGACCGATCTCTCGATTTAAAGTTTTGGACCCATAAATGTCGCATTAATTGTCCGATGTCGCCGAAAGTTGGGACAATGAGTTGTGTTGGGCCCTTCGACATTCTTCTTCAATTTGTCTCAGATCGGTCCAGATTTGGATATAGCTGCCATATAGACCGATCTCTCGATTTAAGGTTTTGGGGCCATAAAAGGCGCCTTTATTGTGGGATTTTGCCTAAATTTGAGACAGTGAGTTGTGTTAGGCTCTTCGACATTTTTTGCAACTTGGCCCGTATCGGTCCAGATTTGGATGAAGCTGCCATATGGACCGATATCTCGATTTAAAGTCTTGGCCTCATAAAAGGCGCATTTATAATCCGATTTCACTGAAATTTGGCACAGTGACTTATGTTAGGTTTTTCACCATCCATGTCGTATATGGTTCAGATCGGTTTATAGCAACTAAAAAGATCAATATTTGGTTATACACAATTGAACATTCACATATTTCGATATAGCTGCTATGGGGGCATAAGGTATGCATTTTTCACCGGATTTTGATGGTGGTGGGTATCCAAAGTTCGGCCCGGCCGAACTTAACGACTTTTTACTCGTTCGTCCTTATTTTGCACCTTTTCTTCATAGCAGTCCAGCAAACGTCTGAGGCGCAAGTAAATATAGGTCCAATCACGCTCCTCCAGAGCCAGTGGACTACACTCTGATTCAGGCCCCATTTCAAGCCTACGACCCTTTCACATAGTGCCCAACATATGTGAACTTTCTCGATACGCTCCTGAATATGACATTTCAGTTCAATTCAGTTTCCTGTCCAAAATCACACCTAAGTATTTTACCTTGTCAGATATCGAAATCGTTCTATTGCGGAAACGTGGTGCGTCAAATTGGCACACCTTTGTCTTCCTTGTGAACAGGCAGATTTCAGACTTGTCTGGGTTAACATTCAGACCCATAGGTCTAGCCCAGTCGTGTGCCATCTACAAGACCCTTTCAGGCCTTCTGCATAGCTGGTTCGGATCTTTACGGCTAAGACGTATTATAACATCGTCTGAGAAAAAATTATCATAAAATGTTTTGTAAAGCCAAATTTTCATGAAAATTTCTCAAACACAAAACGACCATGAAATTTTCGCTGAAGACAAAATTTCCATGAAATTTTTTCTAAAGACAAGTTTTCCGTGAAATGTTCTCTAAAGACAAAGTATTAATGAAATTTGCTCTCAGGACGAAATTTCTATGAAATTTTCTCTAAGGGCAAAATTTCCATGAAATTTTTTCTTAAGACAAAATTTCCATGAAATTTTCTTAACAGACAAAATTCCCATGAAATGTTCTCTAAAGACAAAATGTTCATGATTTTTTCTCTAAAGACAAATTTTCTATGACATTCATTCTTAAGACAAAACTTTCAGGTAATTTTCTCGAAAGAAAAAATTTCCATGTAATTTTATCGAAAGACAAAATTTGCATAAAATTTTTTTCCAGACAAAATTTGCATGAAATGTGCTCCACAGACAATGTTTCACAGAATTCAATACTCTATGAAATTGTTCTAAAAACACAATATTATGAAATTGTCAAAAGAAAAAAATAAATGATTTTTCATACCAAAATGTTTTATAATTTTCTGGAAATCGCATTTTATTTACATTTTAGTCTCAGAATTTTTTTTTCTGAAAATTAAAATTTTTTTTTCTTAAAATTTTTTGTTTGAACCACCTTAATAAACATTAAACATCAATCGCATAGCAACATTAAATATATATGTATACACATTTTTGTATAGCTTTTCAATTGATTAGTATTTTACATAAGAATCCCAACAATCTCATATTTTCCTCTTTTTTCAAAAAACACCCAAAGACAATATCCAATGAAGGCAGTATTGATTACATGATGCAATTTTTTTTTAATGACAATGAGTTAAAGTACGTGATATTATTGCTGATGTCAAAATTTTATACAAAATGTAAAATAAATATTAACAAAAAGATATAATACAACAAAAAGTGTGAATGAATTATACAGAGGAAAGAGAGAGAGAAAAGAAAACCAAAGATAAAAAATTAAAAAAAAAAAAAATCCGACCTGTATTATGGTAAATGGAGCCTTCATTTCCTCATCTAGAGTACGTTCATACAATGTCTGAGGGAAGACCGGTGGCAGATCGTTAACATCGCGCACATTGACCACAATCGTTGTGGCATTCTCATTCAAACTATCGGAAGCGACCAATTTTAATTCATACTTCATTTTTTGTTGTTGTTTTTATTGTTGTTGTTACGTTGGTTATAAGTAATTGCATGAGGTCACAGGTATAAGATCCATCAAAATAAAGTGAAAAAAAAAGAAATTAAGAAATAAACGAAACGAAAATTGAAGTAAAGTAAAACGGTTTAAAGAACTCAGGTAGAAAAAAAAACTCTTAAAAATAAACTAAACCAGATAATCTGAAATTGAAAATGGGGAATGCAATGAAATCCTAAAAAAAAGTAATCAATTCAGATGATGCGAGTATTATGCACAATGTGGCTGTGAGTTGAATTGATATGGACAATGCTGAAGAACATTAACGCTCTGTGTAAGGTATACACCCACAGAATAAAGCAAGCACGGAGTTGTCAAATTGATCCCATTTGTTCAAAAATTGTGTCAACACGAGGGTGTTGACTCTTTTACAACCTCATATCCCTGTATCCTATTTGGATGAGCTTTTATTTTATTAACGCATAAAATTATTTCAAGATTTTTATTGTAGCATTTTGGGCTATTTTTTGAAGTCAATGCAATCTTCTTAAATATAAAAAAAAAATTTAAAAAAAAAAATTAATTTTTATTGTAGAATTTAAAATATTGATTGTAGCATTTTGGGCTATTTTTGGAAGTACTGCAATCTTCTTATATATAAAAATGTGTTTGTTTTAAGGTTTGTTTGTTTGTTTGTGTGTTCCTTATAGACTTAGAAACGGCTGAACCGATATTCTTGACATTTTCAATGATGGTGCACAATGGTCCCCTTGGTGAAAATAGGGCACTACATTTTTTGTTATCTAAAGGGGAGCCACCCAAACAGGACTTATTTACTGAACATGGCAAAATGGGGCTTAAATAAAAGGTATTTTAGTGTGGAATACGAATCTGATATCCAGATGTGGAACCAAGTGTTTGGGGGACCACCAAAACATCCCCGAGAACATCGCCCAAAAAAGACAAATCTAAGCCATAACAATATGGGGCTCAAATGAAAGGTCTTTGGACGTAAATCACGAATCTGATATCAATGTTCGGAAAAAGTGTCTAAGGGGGCCTCCCAACCCCCATAACACCACCCAAATAGGAAGTATTTGCTGACCATTGCAATATGGGGCTCATATAAAAGGTATTTTAGAGTAGAACATGAATCTGATACATATTTTTAGGGCCAAGTCACTTTGTGGCAGCCCCATTCCCCAAACCGGTCATGTTTGTCGATTATGAGAAAAATGGAGCTCAAATGAAGGGTATTTGGGGGTAGACCATAAATCTGACATCAACATTCGGGACCAACTCTCTAGGAGACGTCCCACCACCATAACAGCCCCCAAGTAGGACGTATTTGCTCACCAAGGCAATTGGGGTCTACAAGACATTGGAGCTCGATATTCGTAGTTTTTAGGGTCCATACTCCAAACCGGCCGATTTAGGGTCTTAGGCCCATAAAAGCCAGATTTATTATCCGATTTTGCCGAAATTTGGGACAGCGAGTTGAATTAGGTCCTTCGACATCCTTCGTCAATTTGGCTCAGATCGGTCTAGATTTGGATATAGCTGCCATATAGACCGATCCTCCGATTTGGGGTCTTAGGGCCATAAAAGCCACATTTATTATCCGATTTTGCTGAAATTTGGGACAGTGAGTTGTGTTAGACCCTTCAACATCTTTCGTCAATTCGGACCGATCCTCCGATTTAGGGCCTTAGGCCTATAAAGTCACATTTATTATTCGACTTTGCTGAAATTTGGGACAGTGAGATGTCTTAGGCCCTTCGACATCCTTCTTCAATTTGGTCAGACCAGTCCATAAAGACCGATCCTCCGATTAAGGGCCTTAGGCCTATTAAGCCACATTTATTATTCGATTTTGCTGAAATTTGGGACAGTGAGTTGTGTTAGGCCTTTCAACATCATTCTTTAATTTGTCTCTGATCGGATCAGATTTGAATATAGCTGCCATATAGACCGATCCCTCGATTTAAGGTTTTGGGCCCATAAAAGGCGCATTTATTGTACGATGTTGCCTAAATTTGAGACAGTGAGTTGAGTTAAGCCCTTTGACATACCTCTGCATTATGCCACAGATCGGTTCAGATTTCGATATAACTGCCATATAGACCGATTTCTCGGTTTTCGGTTTTGGGGCCATAAAAGGCGCAATTATTGTCCGATGTCGCTGAAATTTGAAACAGTTACTTATGTTAGGCTTTTCGACATCCGTGTTATATATGGTTCAGATCGGTTTTGTTTTAGATATAGCTACTGTACTTATTAGTATTTGGTCCAAATCGGAACATATTCCGATATAACTGCTATGGGACATAAGGTATGCAATTTTCACCGAATTTTTATGAACGCTGGCTTACATATATAGCCGAGGTGGTGGGTATCTAAAGTTCTTGTCGAAAGGGCGTTTTCATATATACCCGAGGTGGTGGGTATCCAAAATTCGGGTCGGCCGAACTTAACGCCTTTTTACTTGTTACTACTACTACTACAACGACTTTAGAGAGGATTCTGGAAATCCGGCCAACAGACAAACAAATTAAGTGTATGACAGGCTTTAAGTTTGTAAGGCTTAGACGATGGGGGAATTAATTGAAGGTGGGAGTAGGCAACACTGTATTTAGACCAACCTGAACAACAATAAGAAGAAAGAGCTGGAAAAGTGGAAATTTCTGACCAGATGCCTGCGGCGGCAATTTATGTTCAACGTGAGATACAAATCTTCTTTTCAAGACAACCCAACCATTCGATTTATTTTCTCTAAAAATTTTAGAGTTTTTATCAAATTAGGTTGAACATTTATTTGTTATTAAGTTTTTAAATTTTTTTTTTTTTTTTGTTTTCCATTTAAATCAAATTTTGTTTTTAATTTTTTAAAAAATTTTTTTTTCGTTTTCCATTTAAATCAAATTTGGGTTGCATTATTACAATGTATACATTTAAAATTTTGAATTTCTTTTACCATGAATTCATTGCCCCTTAATTTCTAATATTTCCAGTTAATTAAGTCTGCCGCATAATAAATTTCGCTAATTATTCCATGCTGCTATTAAAGCATTTACAATATTCAATATTTGCAAACATAATGGAGGCAGGCTTTTGTGAAAATGTAAAATGTCCATTTGTTGGCAATACAAATATCTCGATTCATTTCTATATAAAAGCTGGTGAAATTGCAAAATCACGACACTGTGAATATTAAATTATGCAGTAACACAGCCACATAGGCAAGCATTTAAAAGCGAATCTTTATTTCATACTAAAGTATTGGGAATTTATAGCTGGATACTAAATCAAGTGAATATTAAAATAGAATCCCAGCTCCCTTAACTCGCTGTTATCGAACATAAGTCAATTTTTGGATGTGGGGGCTTTTTGGCAATATACCACTTTAAATGATGTACATACACACGTACAGCAAACACTTATTTTCGAGGGAAAAATTGAAAAAAAAAAATTACTAAAAAAATCCAATAAAATGAAATATTTTTTCTTTGGCCTTTTAACACATGAATGATAGAAAAACACAGTTCTCATATATGTATGTTATGTGCATATCACCATGCCATCAGCAATGTCACCCGCTATAAATATTTGAAAAGTAAACAAGCGTTAAATATCCTGAAGTAGATTTAAAAAACAAAAAAGAGTTTGTAACGTATAAAAATTCTCTTGAACTTATCCATCAGTGAAATGAAAATGAAACAAAATTTAACATATGCCATTCATGACATGATTGACATATTGTCATGCTATGCCAAACAAGGAAAACATAACAGTAGGATATGTCAAATTTAAACGAAAATAAAATATAAATAAAATGAAATGAAATTCTTAAAAAAAAAACAAAAACTGGTAAAAATGTTTTTCGTACAAATCACAATGGCTAATGGGCAAAAATGTAAAACCTGTAGAAAGCAAATGTGTCAAGGATATGTAAAAGAAGGACGGCATAATCAAAGTGCTTAATAAGCATTGGTTGAAATTGACAAAACGAAATATGGAAAACAGAATGAAAGGAAACTTTTAAAACATGCTTTAAAGCCTACAATTCTCTACTAAAGTTTTAAGCGTTTTTTTTTTCGAAACAAACAAAACTTGTAGACCAAGGAATATATGGGGACTATATGAAGCATTTGATGACAGAATTATTGAAGCAGCTTTAACAAAGGCTCTTTAAAAGCGACAACAACGCCATCTATAGGACTTATAAAGTTTTATATAATCCAACCTTTTAACAAATGGTCAAAAAAGAAATATAAATTGTTTGAAGATAAACCATCTCTTAAATATGAAAAAAAAAATCTCACACGTGGTTTAATATTTTTAAACACAAACATATTTAACAAATGACATTAAGCTGCAATAACATAAAGTGACATCTATTGACATTATTTTGTAATAAATAACTTGTCAATAGATGTCGCTTTTTTGCTACATCATATAATTTAGTTACTAATTGTGAGATTCCATATATTTCTTGGTCTATGCTCTTTACTAAAAAAAAAAAACGATAACAAAACGTTTGATAGCTGTAAAGAAATGTTAGTAACCTGCAGCACACGTTTGGGTAAATTGCGATCATCTTCTTCGGTGATTTGTGTACGATATGTGGGTCTTTCGAATACCGGGGGATTATCGTTGACATCTTTGACATGTATAATGACTGTGGTATAGTTTTCCTTAAGATTATCTGAGGCTGCCAAACGTAATTCATACTGGAGACGAGCAGCATAATTTACAAGGGGTTAGTTGGTAAAGGACAAAAGGCGTAAAAGTTATTAAAGTTCCCCGAAAAGGGACAAATTTTACTATAATATTAAGGATTTAAGGATAATCTCTTTCTAATGAGCCTATATTTTGTGATCATTTCGTTTTTTAAATACAATAATTAAAAAAAAAATGGAATTATTCTATCTGTAATGAGACTATATTTTGCAATCGTTTTGATTTTTAAATATAATTTAGATATAATTTTTTTTTTTTAATCTTTCAGTCCTAATGCTCAAGCTATAATTTTGAATTTTTGTTTTGGTTTCCGAGTTACACCATTAAATGTAGACGCAAGTTATACATTTACATAACATTTAGTGCAATATACATATATGTAATATATACAATATTGAAATTTCCAACAACTGTATTAACTATGGTCAAAATAGGGCCATAACCAGATATAGCTCTCATATTGTATTTAGAAATCGTAAGCCTCTAGAAGGCGCAATTATTATCCGATTTGACTGAAATGTTGCACCGGGTGTTTTGATTTGATTTCCAACAACTATGTTAAGTATGGTCGAAATCGGTTCACAACCTTATATAATTCCCAAAATCAGAATGAAGTCCGTAAATTCTATCAAAGAATCAAAAATCAAACCGATGGCTTTAACCCAGCTGATAGTCTACGAACTTAGTGGCGAAAAGGATACCAGCAGAACCAAACCCTGATGATGGTATAGAATGTTTACCTCCTAGTCAAATGGAGGTCCAAATAGCTGTGACACGACTGAAGAACAACAAGGCAGCAGGAGCCGACGGGTGGCCTGCATCCGATTGAGCTAACATTTTGTACAATGATTTCTCTCATGATTTCCCACTGACTTGGTTCTATTCGGTCTGTGTATTGATATATCCAAATCGGATTCCTGATTTTTAATTCTCATTTTCACATGAAATAAAGGTGATGGGAAATTAACGATAGTATCGATACTATCGATATTTATTATAAGAAATATCGAATGTTGTGGTTATCGAAAGTTTGCCAGTTCTACCATATAGACCATCTCCCGATTTAAGGTCTAATGCCCATAGAAGCTAGATTTTTTAACATGAGTTCCCCGAAATTTGGCACAGTGAGCTATTTTTTTAATC
This sequence comes from Stomoxys calcitrans, assembly GCF_963082655.1. Classification (NCBI taxonomy): domain Eukaryota; kingdom Metazoa; phylum Arthropoda; class Insecta; order Diptera; family Muscidae; genus Stomoxys; species Stomoxys calcitrans. The sequence continues at coordinate 21,659,853 of NC_081554.1, forward strand.
TCGACATCAGTATCGAATATGGATCAGATTGAGCAATACGTTGAAGTAGCTCCCATATTGACGGATCTTTCAATTTAAGGCCTAACGCTTATAGAAGAGGCAATTATTAACCAATTTTGATGAAATTTAGAACTTGGTTCTATGGTAACTATGGTTCCGATCGTCCGAATTAAGGCACATAGAAGCCGTATTTATTCTCCAATTTCGTTGAAATTTGGCACAGTGAGCTATATTTCAACTTTGACATATGTATTGAATATCTTGTTATAGCCCTTATATAGACCAAACTCCCAATTTAAGGTATAAAATCCATAGAAGCCGCATTTATTATCCAATTTCGCTGAAATTTAGAACAGAGAGTTGCCTAAGCACCCTCGGTAATCAAGATTTTGCCTAAGGACCGTCGCCAATCAAGTCTTTTAAAGTTCAGATCATACAATATCTTGATATAGCCCCCATATAGCCTCCATATAAACCGATCTCCCGATTTAAGATCTACGACCCATAGAAGTCCTATTATAACGCGACTTCGCTGAAATTTGGCACAGTGAGCTATCTTTCGACCCTTGCCATCGGTATCGAATGTGCTCAAGATCGGACAATATCTTGATAAAACCCTCATACAGGCCGATATTCTGATTTAATTTTCGCTGAAATAAGGCACACAGAGCTGTGTTTACACCCTTGACATTCGTATCGAATGGTTCAGATTGCTATATCGTGATAAAGTAGTCATATAAACCGATCTCCTGATTCAACGTTTAAGGCCCATAGAAGCCGGACTAAATACGATTTCACTGAAATTGGGCACTCAAATATCTCCCGAATTACTGATTGATGGTCTTTCATCCACTAATTGCTCATATATTAAGCGATTTAGCTGGAATTTAGTAAGTTAGGTTGTATTAGACCCCATCACATTTTTATACCCTACACCACTACTGTAGTACAGGGTATTAAAACTTAGTGCATTTGTTTGTAACACCCAATAGGAAGAGAGATAGACCCATTGATAAGTATACCGATCGACTAAGAATCACATTCTGATTCGATTTAGCTATATCGGTCTGTCTGTCTGTCCGTCCGTCTGTCTGTACATGTTAATTTGTGTACAAAGTACAGCTTTCATCCGATTGTTTTAAAAATTCGGTAGAGGTATGTTTTTCGGCCCAGAGACGAAGCCTATTGAAATTGGAAGAAATCGGTTCAGATTTGGATATACCTCCCATATATATGTTCGTTCGATTTTCAGTAATAAAGCAATAAAATGGTCATTTTTTAGCCGATTCTCTCAAAATTGGCAGGAAGGACTTTTTTATGACTCTCGACATAACTGGTAAATTTCATGGAAATCGGTTCAGATTTAGATATAGCCCCCATATATATATATCGCCAGCATTTCACTCCTAAAGCCACTGCAAGCTCTTTTATTGACCAATCTTCCCAAAACTTCGTACAACGATTTCCTCGACGACTTCCACAATATTTTTAAAGTTTGCTCGAAATCGGTTTAGATTTAAATATAGCTCCCATATATTTGTTCGTCCGATTTGCAGTAATATAGCAATAAAATGGTTTTGTTAACCGATTCTCTTGAAATTCGGCAGGAAGGATTTTCTTATGACTCTCGATGTTACTAGTGAATTTCATAGAAATCGGCTCAGATTTAGATATAGCTGTCATATATGTACATCGCCAGATTTTAAACCCAAGAGCCACAGCAAGCGCGTTATTTTGCAATCATTCCAAAATTTTGCACAACGCTCGACGACTACCACATTATCTGAGAAGTTTGCTCGAAATCGGTTCAGAATTAGATATAGCTCCCATATACATGTTCGCCAGATTTTGGGTAGGCGTAGGGTATTATACAGTCGGCACCGCCCGACTTTTGCCCTTCCTTACTGGTTTCTGAATATGGTGCCGATCGATTGATGATTTTCTGTCTTCAGCCATAAATATATGGGCGCTATGTATAAATATGGTTCGAACCAGGATATATTCGGTTCGGAGTTCGGGATGCTTAATAACTCTCACTGTTACAGATTTCAGCGAAATCAATTAATAAATACGGCTGTATAGCTTCTGGTGCGGATCGATTGATACATCGATTAGATAATTTATGGTCAAATCCAGATAAAATTCGGTTTTGGAATTCGGCAGACTAAATAAAACTCTAATCTACTAAATTTCCCATTCCATCAAGGAATGTTGGCTATTTTTATATAAAAAAATAATAATAATAATGATAATAACAATAACGGTGATAACTCGAAAACCAAACTAATCCTAAAAATATATTTCATTGATATTAATTTAAATATCTCTTTTAAATTCCTGTCATTGACTATCTCTTTCCTGATATTTCTTTCATAAAAAATTACTGCAATATTTCTAACTAAAAGGATCATTCTGCTAATCTCCTAGACTATATAATCTATGCACAATTTTGTATTCCTATACATATAAATCTTGTTCATTAGCATTTTATTGTTGCCCTATTAACTTGCATGTACATTTCATTTTTAATGAAAATATTTAACTTACCCTCCTGCGAGTCTCGTAATCCAAAGCACCCGCCACATAAATGGCGCCAGTCATATTCTTCACAGCAAATGCACCGCCAATATTACCGCTGGTGATTTCATAACGTATGCGGGAAGCTTTAAAAGTAAGCAAGCATTGGTGAAATGGACAAAGATAAAATAAATTAATTAAATATGCATGAATAAAATACGAAGCAATCCCTAAAAGTATGCTTTGCAAATTTCACTCGACTCTTCTTCATGCATTCAGCGAAAGGATATGCATAATGAAGTTGTTGCTTAAGTATACCAGTACTCTGTTATAGATGACTAAAGCTAGCTTTTGAGTTTGTATGTGAATCTGTGTGGGTTTCATGTGCTGTACTTACATTCATCATGATCCTTGGCGGTCACTGTTAACACTGTATGCTGGATATCTTCATTTTCATCTACTTCGGCTTCATATAAACTTTTATCAAAATATGGAGGATTATCGTTTTTATCCGCAATGCCAATACGTATGAATTTCGTCACTGAAAAAGAGAGGGAGAAGGGAAGAGTTTAGCATACATAGATAAGAGCTATGCGCGTTTTGTAATTATCACGTAGTTCATATAAAATATTCCATTATTAATCTGGCCGACGTGTTCATATGCAGAGTTATGCTTCTTCTTGCCCTTACATTTTGGCTGCAGAAGATTATATTTCAGTTGAATGGTTGGTTATTAACAATAACTTCAAGTTAGTAAAGTATGTGCATTACTATACGCCATGGCTGTGGACGTATGAAGAAAGTTTAGTGACTTAAGTTTTTTTTTTAAGTAGTGGGGGAGTAGAACCTTTTTGGCCTTTTTGTCTTTCCATTTTAATTTGTCTGGCACAAAGTTAAGGCCAGCAGAATTTAATCTCAACGCAATAGTTTTGCGTATTGCAATAATTTCACTTGACTTTTATTTGTTTTAGTTGGTTTGTTAAATATGAATTCATTTAGTAGTTGATTTATTCAAATCCTAAGATTATGTGCTAAAAGTTTGCAGTAATGACGCCTCAAGTTATGCAGCAGTTGTTTGGGGACTTTTTGTTAGTCTAGTCTGGCCAAATTTTTAAATAGTTTCATAAGCCGAAAGCTAAATAAGTGGAAATATGTAAGGAAAGGGAAAAGTAAAGTGGATAATTCTTAATAACACCATAGGCTGAGAGACTCGGCTTTTGAAACCGGTACTGCGGATTTTTGGGACAATTTAGAGTATTTGGTATTTAAAAACTTTCACCGAAAAATGCATTGTCATCGAGGGGGCTTTTAACAATGTGCGGACCGACACTCTGATCCAATCCTTAGACACTGGATAAATCATATGCTAAGGAACAGGTGGATAAATTGTGTGTCCCATGGCATAAATATAAGGGATAAAGTGGCACAGGGCACGCCACAAGAGGGCATTTTATCGCCACTCCTATGGGTGACCACCATAAATGACCTATTACGGATGCTGACTGAGGAGGGATTTGAACTCGTCTACTACGTTGATGATGTTTCAATACTTCTAAGGGGTAAGGATCCGAACCAGCTATGCAAAAGGGCCGAAAGGGCAGATGGCACATGACTGGACTAGACTTAGGGATCTCAATGTTAACCCAGAGAAGACTGAAATATGCCTGTTCACGAGGAAATCGAAGTTGCGCCAATTTGACGCACCACGTTTCCTCATTAGAACGATTTCGATATCTGACAAGGCCAAATACTTAGGTGTGAGCGTGGACAGGAAACTGAATTGGAAGTGTCATATTCAGGAGCGTACCGAAGGCTCAAAATGGGGCGTAATTCCGAGGATAGTCTATTGGCTCCACAGGAGCATGTTTAGGCCGCTAATGACGTACGCCTCAGTAGTTTGGTGGTCTGCAATGGAGGCAAATTGCAACTTAAGGATAATACAACAGGTGCAGAGAGCATGTTGTCTAGGCAAACTCGGAGCGATGAGGACCTTGACTACTAGGGAGCTGGAGACTATTCTAGACATCGGACCCATTGACATACAGATTAAGTATGAGACAACCACTGCGGCTATCAGACTTAACACATTAAGCGCCAAGCGGTTTTGATGAAAACCTTCCCAGGAGGCCGCAAAAATACAATTCATACATTGTTCACTTAATACAACCTCAAGAAGTCATCGTAGACCCATGCATGCTTTAGCAAAAATATTCAGTAAAGGATTCTTTATTCAAAAACTGTAACAACCGTAGGCGTCGTACGGAAACGTACGTTGTGGCACTCAAGGTGTTAAGGCGATGGGAGAATCTATAGAGAAAAGGAGCCAGTCATACCATTCCTAAAGGAAATGGAAGAAGTTTCTGATCGGATTTTGGAGACGACATTCATACCATCGCGGTATAATCGAGACGACAATAGCAAGCCCAGAAGGTATGGAAGAAGTCTCTGATCGGATTTTGGAGACGACACATGAGGTCGAGGTCGAATCATTGTTGCCAGTTGCAGGGTCTTAGATTGACGAAACCATGGTATTGCCATCTGGAAGATCATGCTACACTGATGGAACAAAGCTAGAGGACAAGTAGGGCCTGGGGGTCTACATTGAGAGCCCAGGGGCTGAAACCGGTTTTCGACTGTCAGACCACAATACGGTCTTGCAGGAGGAGATCCGGGTGATCACGGAATGCGTGTGGTGTTATCGCAAGGACGTGGAGTGTGAACATCTTTACGGACGGTAAACTGGCTATCAGGGCACTTAGGTCAAGAATAGTCTTTGTGTATAAGATGGAGGTTAACGCCTTCTCTGAGGATGCCACGATCTGCATTGTTTGAGTGCCGGGCCAAAGCGGAGTCAAAGGAATTGAAAGAGCAGACGATTTGGCAGTGAAGGGCAGAGGAATGGCGTCAATAAATTTGTTATTCCGAAGCCTTTCGGATCGACGCAGTCGGAGTTAAGGTCGTGGGCGACGAACGGGCACGAAAGAGAAGACGATTTGGCAGTGAAGACTAAAGGACTGGCGTCAATAAATTTTGTTAACCCGAAGCCTTTCGGATCGATGCAGTCCGAGTGAAGGTCGTGGGCGATGAACGCATGTAACGGTCGAAAGGACGACGAAAATCCTATGGAACTGTTTACTGAGAGGACGATGCTTAGAAGTAAGAAGGAGGGCAGTATAGCTTTCGGTATCATAACCGGATACATAGGACTACGAGCTCACGTATGCAAAATCGGTGCGCCAAGTGATAGTATGTGTAAGACATGTGGGGAGGATGATGAGACGTTGAAGCATTGCCTATGTCATTGCCTGGCTTACGCGGCTAACAGATACCTGCACTTAGTTGAGAACATAATACCAGACATGAATCATTTTAGGGGCGTGTTATGGAAAACAACTAGGGATTTTGAAAATAGCACTGAATTTTCAACTTGGACTTCTTTTTCGAGGTTACTTTTTAGTATTTAGAGCGTACAACAAGCCGATTACAGGCTTAGGTGTATGTCCATAGTGGAATGGGGCGGATTAATATCCCTCTCACCATCTTTTCAACCAAACCTAACCTTATCTTAACCTTATGCAAAATTTCACATTAAGCTGAATTATTATTTGGAAGGAACATTTCGCAGTTTTTTACTCAATTTTCGTCTTTATGGAATATTTTACTAAATTTTGATCTTCAGGAAAATTTTTTATTGAAATTTTGTCTTTAGGGAAAATTTTAATGAAATTTAGTCTGTAGAGAAAATTTCACATTCATTTTGTTTTAAAGAAAATTTTTTAATATAATTTTGACTTTGGAGATAATTTCAAAAAAAATTGTCTATGGAGAAAAATTCAAAAAAAAAATTGTCTTTGGAGGAAATTTCAATACAAGTTTGCCTTTAGAGGAAGGATATTCAAATAATTTTATTAATGTGAATTCCAGGTTGAAGCGACGTTCTTCCTACGTCTGTGAGATTTTGGAAAACTTCAATTTAAGATTAAGGCTTCATGAGAATTCTCATATGATTGAAGCTGAGAACAGTCAGACGAACATTGATTGGTCTAATACTCAGTATTAATCTCCCTTGGGATATATTAACGAGGCTGAGTCGGGAATTATCGCTTTTTACATCTTAACCTTCTTTTTTCACTTTTTTTTTATCATTATTAGTTATTTATTTTATTATTTGAGCTTTAAATTCAAGTTCTGATTGTTTGTATGGATACGTTACACTTTTTGTGTAGCCTACTTTCAGGCTTATTGCAGACCTGGGAGCTATAATACATACGAACAAGAAGTTTGTTATTATATTTACAAATTCCTTTTTTTTTTTTCTCAAATCTGACCTAATTGCTAAATTGTAAGTCCTAAATCAAATACAAATCCTAGTTTAATTTATCCAGCACTCTGTACATACAAAACAGTCCTTAGGATTGGCAAAAATACCATGAAAACCATTTGCAAAAAAAAAAAAGAAACAAAAACAATGTCATTTAACAAGTTTTGTCTTGAGTTATCATTGGCCGAGTAATAGTCTATCTATCTCTGCGTATATATGTATGTAGAGCACGAAGACAACAATTGCATTTTATCTTGAAAAAGTTTTAATGCAAATAATAAACAACAACAAAAGGCTACAATAAAGCTAGTTGATATAGCCGAACATTGGAAACAGACAGAAGGGAAATATGGTCGACGAACCATAAACTTTTATTCAAATAAACAAATTGTCATCATAGCCAGTACAGAATTGTGTTAAATATTTTTTTTTTTTTTTGGAAAATTTTTATGAATGGTTATATTTTAGAAAAGGAAGATTTGGAAGGAAACAGGGATAGAGAGAGAGAGAGAAAAAGAAACAAAAACAGCAACACTAATAAATAACTTTGTTGGGGCATAAAAACTAAGTGTCTTTGCTTCTATAAGGCTACAGGATACATTTAAAGAACTGCTATTTTTAGACACAACGTAATGCTGTTAAAGAGACAGGGGATGGAGAGGTGGTTTGAAATGTATAAAGGATGGAATTCTATTTTGCTTTCGTTTCCTTTGGAAAATGTGTTAATTTGTTGTGAAATTGCTACACATTTGCTAAATGTATCTGATGGCAAACATATTTTATTAAGGGCTTATTTATGTATTTTGAATATTTGTCTCTGTAGTAGTGATTCTAAATGTATTTGCAATTTATGAAAGGAAGTGATATTCTATTTGGAATTTCTAGGCAAGAAATACAAAGAACTTATTTACAAATGATTACAAACATGTGAACAAACTTCCGTAAGGAGGGAAAAGACAATGTTGATAGTGATAAGTGAGGTTCATAAAATGTTTAAACAAAACAAGTAAGGCAAGGCAAAGTCTTAAGCCAAAAAGATTTGGAACAAAATCCGTACACATACTAATATTCATAGTTAAAGGACACTGAGCAGACTTTTGAGAATATTGGTTGATAAATACGCTGATGTAGGCTCCAGAAGTGAAAATCGAGCCATAAACATATTTTGAACTATATCGTATTCCTGAAAGGAAGGGAAGAGGTTTCCGATCGTATACCTGAGATGAACCTTGAAGTCGAGTGCGAGGCACTGCTGCCATCGGCACAGTCTTGGATTGACGGAACCCTAGTATTGCCATCTGGAAGATCATGTTAACCGGATGGATCAAAGCTAGAGGACAGGGTGGGTCTGGGGGTTTACATTGACAATCCAGGGACTGAGATCTGTGTTAGACTGCTTGACCATAACACGGTCCTGCAGGCGGAGATCCGGGCGATTACGGAATGCGTGAAGTGGTGTGGTGCTAACGCGAGGACGTCGAGTCTGAACATCTTTACCGACAGTAAAATTGTCATAAGGGCAATAACAACCAGGACGGTAAGGTCACGAGCAGTCTTGCAGTGTAAGAAGGAGATTAACGCCTTCTCTGAGGAAGGCAAAATCCGCATCGTTTGGGGCTATAACGGAGTAAAGGGAAATGAAATGGCAGACGATTTGGCGGTGAAGGCCAGAGGACTGCCGTCAATAAACTTGGTTAACCCGAAGCCTTTAGGGTCGACGCAGACCGATTTAAGAGAGTGGGCGACGAATGCGAATGCAACATTGTGGAACAGCGAAACGGTCGGTAGGCCGTTCTGAATCTTGCAGTCTTAAAAAGCCAAATCGGATGAAAGATATATATGGTAGCTATATCTAAATCTGAACCGATTTTTATGAAATTTTGCACATGCAATGAGACTTCACAAAAACGACTCCACGCCAAATGTGGTGGAGATCGGACCAAAATTGTGGCCTCAACAGCTATAATAATTCAAATCGGATGAAAAATATATATGGGAGCTATATCTAAATCTGAACCGATTTTGATAAAATTTTCCAGATATGTTAAGTGCAGTTACAAAACAGTCCGTGCCAAATTTTGTGCAGATCGGTTGAAAATTGAAGCTACTACGGCCATTTAAGTGCAAATCGGGCGATACATATATATGGCAGATATATCTAAATCTGAACCGATTTTTATGAAATTTTGCAAACATATGGAGACGTCAAATAAAACACCCCATGCCAAATTTTGTAAAGATCGGTAAAAAATTGTGGCTTCTACAGCCTTAAACCGCCATATCGGATAAAAGATATATATGGGAGTTTTATCTAAATATGGACCGATTTTCATAAAATTTTCCACACATATTAGGACGTCAAATAAAACACCTCGTCCAAAATATTTTAAAAATCGGACTAAAATTGTGGCTTCTATAGCCATAAAAGTCCATGTCGGTGGAAAGATATATATGGGAGCTATATCTAAATCTGAACCGATTTTTATGAGATTTTGCACACATATGTAGACCTCAAATAAAATACCCAATGGCAAATTTCGTGAAGATCGGACGAAAATTGTGGCTTCTACAACCTTAAAAAACCATATTGGATGAAAGATATATATGGGAGCTATATCTAAATCTGAACAGATTTTTTTCAAAATCAAAAGCGTTTGTCCATGGGGAAAAAAAAGTGACATGTGCAAAATTTTGTGACAATCGAGCAACACTTTGATTACAAAAATACATGGACTCACAGACGAACAGACGGACATGGCTAAATCGAATCAGAAAGTGATTCTGAGTAGATTGGTATTCTTATCAGTGGGTCTAGCTCTTCTTCTTCTTAGCGTTGCAAACAAATGAACAAATCTATAATACCCTGTACCAGAGTCGTGGTGCAGGGTATAAAAATGTCGGGTAGCGGGACAGAAGCCTTCATGGTGTTCTTTGGAATCAGAGTATCTTTAAAGCTTCTGGGCCATTCTTCTGGAAACGATGTCGATGCAGCAGTGTCGACCCGGTCAGAGGGACAGTCAGGCGGCATTGAAGGCTCTAGTATTGGGCCACGTAAGAGCTAGACTGTTTAGAAAATACAATGAGCTTCTTTGCACCAAGGGAAGGCTGTCAGGCTCTGCTGAGTCCCGGCATTGAAGGCTCTAGTATTGGGCCACGTAAGGTTCAGACTGGTTAGAAAATACAAAGAGTTTCTTCCAACCATGGGAAGGCTGTCAGGATGAGTCCCGAGAGCCGCCCACGCGGGAACGAGCCGTCCAGCAATGGATCGGTAAAAAGCGTGCATTGTGCTCCAGAGTCAGAGAGACCTCTTTCATAGTAGGTTGGAGGCTATCTAAGATGACCATGCCTGTGAGGTGTGGGCTTGTGCTGTGGGTTGCAGAGTGGCTATGAGCCTGTGGCCGAGTATTTTGTGAAGCAGGACGATTATTCAGGGGCTGAGAAAGCATGACTTCGGACTGCTAAAAGCAGTCCTGACTGGTCATTGCAACGGTCGAACACCTTTTGTGTCTTTGCCCCGCAATTGCGAGGAGCACACACATAATAATTGATGAACTCCTTTTCCGTTGTTGGATTTAAAGATTGAGATATTGAGCTAAAACTTTGCACAGATTCTTTTTTCGTCCATAAGCAGGTCGAGTTCGAAGATGGGCTATATCGGAGTATATCTTCATATAGCCCCCATATAGACCGATCGGACGATTTAGGGTCTTAGGCCCATAAAAGCCGCATTTATTATCCGATTTTGCTGAAATTTGGGACAGTGTGCTGCGTTGGGCCCTTCGACATCGTTGATCAATTTAGCCAAGATCGGTTCAAATTTGGATATAGCTGCCATACAGACCGATACTCCGATTTAGGGTCTTAGGCCCATAAAAGCCACATTTATTATTTGATTTTGCTGAAATTTGGGACAGTGAGTTAAATTAAGCCACTTGATATACTTCTGCAATATGGCACAGATCGGTTTAGATTTCGATATAGCTGTCATATAGACCGATCCTCCGATTTAGGGTCTTAGGCCCATAATAGCCACATTTATTATCCGATTTTGCTGAAATTTGGGACAGTGAGTTGTGTTACACCCTTCGACACCCTTCGTCAATTTGGCTCAGGTCGGTCCAGATTTGGATATAGCTGCCATATAGACCGATCATTCGATTTTAGGTTTTGGAGCCATAAAAGGCGCATTTATTGTCTGATATCGCTAAAATTTGGCACAGTGAGTTGTCTTAGACCCTTCGACAGTCTTCTTCAATTTGGCTCAGATCGGTTCAGATTTGGATATAGCAGTCATATAGACCGATCTCTCGGTTTAAGGTTTTGGGGCCAGAAAAGGCACATTTATTGTTCGATATCGCTGAAATTTGAGACAGTGAGTTGTGTTAGGCTCTTCGACGTCCTTCCTCAATTTGGGCCTGATCGGTCCAGATTTGAATATAGCTGCCATATCGACCGATCTCTCGATTTAAGGTTTTGGACCCATTAAAGGCGCATTTGGTGTCCGATTTCGCCGAAATTTGGAGCAGTGCGTTGTGTTAGGCTCTTTGACATTTTTCTGCAACTTGGTCCAAATTGGTCCAGATTTGGATATAGCTGCCATGTAGACCGTTATCTCGGTCCCATAAACGGCGCTTTTATAATACGATGCGACATAAGGTCTGCAATTCTAACCGGATTTTGATGAAAGGTTAACATATATACCGGAGGTGGTGGGTATGCAAAGTTCGGCCTGGCCGAACTTAAGGCCTTTTTTCTTGTTTAAAATATTTTCGCAATCGAAAAATTGATAAAATGTTTCATTAAATTTTGCAAATATTCGATAAAATTTTTTTATTGATATTGTGTTGATGGCATTTTTTCTAAAGATAGTAATTCGATAAGGACATTTTAATTTCCTCTAAAAGCATATCTCAAAGGAATTATTTTCGAAACACAAAATTTCAATGAAATAAAAGTGATAGTTATCACCAAACATGGTTAGAATTAAACAGTTGGTACGAAACCGGTTATTTGTGGCAAGAAACCGATTTATCCTAAACCCGAAAAATGCCAGTTTTTAAGAAACCGTTTAGTATGGTCGGTCCAAAAAAAAACAATAACCGGATTTAAGTAATCGAATTAATCACCCTAGTCCTGCTTCTGGGGGACACTGGGCAAAACGCTGAAAAGTATGTTTACAGAGATTTGATTGTCTCTCTCGAGTGTGATTTGGGCGCTAGGGTATGTGAAGAGGGACGGAATGTAATCTCAAATACTGGCTCTGTGACTACTGTGTCACAGGGATACAGCGCAAAATGCTCAAATGCTGGCTGTTTGGTAAAAGAGACGTAATTTGTGCAATGGAGATGGCAGGTAGCCGGATAGATGGCTATTGCGGGCACTGTTCCAGGAGCTCTAGTATCTGATAAATCCCGAGGAAAATACTAACTGCAATATATTCCGAGGCTCTTCATATAAGGCTCAATATATACTACGCTGGTTTACACCTTCACTTACTTTGGTATTAACTGTTCCAGGAGCTCCAGTGTCTGATAAACCCCGGGGAAAATACTGACTGCTATATAGTCAGAGGCTCTTGTGATGAGGTTCAATATATACTACGCCTGTTTCCACCTGCACTTACCTTGGTATTAACTTGGCTTCACTTTTCCTTTATGTTCCCTTCAGATTAACGCCAAACTGTAAACCTCGTTTCTGTGATTGTTACTGCTAATCACGTACAATGAAGATTACAACTTCTGAGTGTTTAAGTTGCCTTTGTTTTTGCCTCCTAGAGCATTGCCTATCTATTCTGCATTGGTAGAGGAATTTCATAGTGGATAAACCTGTTATCACTACCACTTTGAATGAATGCCAGCTTTAAAGTTTTAACAGTTTTGCCATAAAGCTTTATTTTGCATGTATGAAAATTCCCTTTTAAATCAACAAATCAATCATTTAATACAAATCCTTCACACCATGAAAATATCCTGTTGATTTTCACACACACATATGTTGATTTAAAATGAAAAAAAAAAAAAAAATCTTTACACAGCATATTCACTTCAGCTTGTTTTAAATTACTTGCATGTTTTTCTTTTTAATTACAAAAAACAAGTTTTCTCATCAAAATAACATGACTTCTTTGTGTTCAGTGACCAAATGACTGTATGACTGACTGATTAATACTTAATACAGGTCGTATTTTACAGAATTTTTAAAGGAGAAAACAATGCAGGCCTGAATAAATTGCCCAACGACCAAATAAAATACACCAGACCACAAGAAATAATTGCTGGTTGTTGTCAATTGAACGCCTATATGGGACATAAAGTGGGCTTATGCTGTTCATTAAAAAATAATAAATACATAAAAAAACAACGTTTGTGAATATTTGCTTTAATAATATTTGAATGGTTGGGTGAGAAAAAATTGCTTAAAATCGCTTAATATCACTTCAGGAAATTTATTTCAATATTTGTGTTTTGAAGCCTATAAGTATGCTACTGTTTTTAATAGTAGTACATAGTAACTGGGCGACCTTTGCTAAGTATGCAGGCAAAATAATTAAATATTTGGAATATTTTCCGGGCAAACAAATCAGGTTTTGTTGGGGAAGCACTTTTTTATAGTAAATGTGCAACATTTCCCTTCACCGTTGAATGTTAATCGTAAATCTACTACTACACTAAGGTGTCTTATGAACTTCGTCTGTGGCAAAGAATGGACCTTTCACGCAGAAACTCAAAACTTCTTTCAAGCCAAAAATGCTGCATTTACAGCAAAAGACATTTTTTTACACAGAAGGATGGATGTTGGCAAAGAATATTAGCCGTTTTTTTTTTTTTTTTTTTTTTTTTTTTTGCAGATAATATTATTGAAAAGTATCCCCAAAAAGTAATTGGGGATTTTTTAAAAGAAAGTAAATGCATTTTTAATAAAACTTAGAATGAACTTTAATCAAATATACTTTTTATTCTAAAGCAAGCTAAAAGTAACAGCTGATAACTGACAGAAGAAAGAATGCCATTACAGAGTCACAAGCTGTGAAAAAATTTGTCAACGCCGACTATATGAAACTATATTCTAACTCATTTTCGATTTTTTCATTGAGTTAAACCCAGTCTGCCAGTAGTCAGTATTGAAAGGTTCTCGTTAGTAATTTAAAATTTTTTCAAACTTTAATTTAGGTGATAAAGTGTTCGAATTGCAATACCACGTACAAAAAAAAATAAAACGAACCAAACGGCGCCAGGCTGGAGGCAACAACATTTCTGCAGAGCATAAATTTTATTGACAAACTTATGGAGTTATGCTTATAGAGTTATTTCATCATGAATAAAATGATCAGCTAGAGAATACGTACAAGACTACCAAACATGAGATCCTGAGTTCAAGCCACACAAAGCGGAAAAATTAGTAAAATTGGGTTTTGGAGAGAGTGATAGAGAAAAACCCGAGAGCAAAGCAGTAAGCCAACGGGACAAGCACGAGAGTCTAACAACAGGAAATACAAAACAGCACCACACACATCGACGCTGTGCAGCAAAGTTTAAGTGGTGGCCGCTAAAATGTTTTTTTTGTCTTGCTTATGGATATATTGTTGTTGTATGATGGCTTGCAAATTTGTACTTTCGGTCGTAAAGATTCAAAAAAATTGTTGCAGGAAAATTAACAAATTTCGTCGTCGATTTTTCGACAAAAGTTGTTGTTTTTCAAAAATTATTTTTATCTGCTTCTGTTTAATAATAGCTTTAAAGCCATTAAACATAGTTTTCTAATTTCTCAGCAAATCCTTATAATGCATCACTTATTTTTCTGTTTTCAGCACTTTTCACCACCATTTGGTTTATTTATTTATTTTGTTTCATTTCTTGATTGGTTTTCTCTTCATTTATCGTTGTAACATTGTATCTTTTGCAGAGAGCTGTGAAAGAAAACCACGGCCAAAGTAAAAATAAATTTTAAGTGACATCTTTAGTGTCCAATGCAGCAGTGGTGCCACAAACAATAACAAGAAAGAAAATATTAATGCATTTTACCATCTTATGGTTTTAAGGCATCCTTTGCCACGGCTTTTGTATATACAGCATGCTGGAAATGGGGATGCAGGAGTGAAGATTCTCAAGTGGAGTAAAGAAATTGTATAACATTGTAGGTATTTAAATTGTTATGACATATTTAAAGTTTTCCTCAAACCAACCAACTGAGAAATGGGACGAAAAAAACCGGTAGTTAGACAGAAAGACATAGTAAAGGGCCATAGACGACATGAACATGTCCAAAACGGAAATAGAAACTGAAATGATTTTCCTTCTACTCCGTTTTCTTTTTGCTGTTCTAAAATTATATGGCTCATGACCAGCATGGATAGTGGATGAGGAAAACTAACGTTCTGCTCAATTTTTATGTTGGCAAGTCTGACATAAAGCTGAAATTTTACTAAAATTTCATTGTTAGCTCTTCAAAGGACAACAAAGCATTGAAGTTCTAGACTATAAATAAGGAGATAAAAAAAAAATTAACACCAACAGTCATCAGCTAGCCTTGTCTCTATTTACTTTACATTTACCACCCTATGAAACAATAATCCCTTCATTACTGCCTTAATGTGTTCAGGTGTTAATACCATTCGATAGAGAAAAAGAAATGGAAACAAATGTTTTAATGCAAGGGATTAGTTAATGGAAATTTTAAAACAGGAATTTAATGGGGAATGAGGGGCTCTTGCAAAAAAAAAAGAAACAAGTTAAAGCGTGCTAAGTTCGGCCGGGCCGAACCTTATATACCTTCCACCTTGGATCGCATTTGTCGAGTTCTTTTCCCGGCATCTCTTTTTAGGCAAAAAAAAAAGGATAAAAGAAAAGATTTGTTCAGCTATATCAAGATATGGTCCGGTTCGGACCACAATTAAATTATATATTGGAGACCTGTGTAAAATGTCAGCCAATTCGAATAAGAATTGCGCCCTTTGAGGGCTCAAGAAGTAAAATAGAGAGATCGATTTATATGGGAGCTGTATCAGGCTGTAGACCGATTCAGACCAAAACAAACATGTATTTTGATGCTCATGAGAGTATTCGTCGTACAAAATTTTAGGCAAATCGGATAATAATTGCGCCCTCTAGAGCCTCAAGAAGTAAAGAACCCAGATCGGCTTATATGGCAGCTATATCAGGTTACGAACAGATTTGAATCCTATTTGGCACAGTTGTTGAAAGTCATAACAAAATACGTCATGCAAAATTTCAATCAAATCGGATAAGAATTGCGCCCTCTAGTGGCTCAAGAAGTGAAGACTCAAAATTGGTTTACATGGTAGCTATATCAGGTTATTGACCGATTTGAACCATACTTGGGGGAGGGTATAAAAACGTATTCAGTTTAGCCGTTCCGAACTTTGGATATCCACCACCATGAATAAATTGAATATCCTATTTCGCCAAATTGGTCTATATGGCAGACATATCTAGCTTTTGTACAATGGGGACTGTATTTGCCACGAATGTCAAGGGGTTTAATGGCACTCATTGTTCTAAATTTCATTGACATCTTATAAAGGGTGATTTTTTTGAGGTTAGGATTTTCATGCATTAGTATTTGACAGATCACGTGGGATTTCAGACATGGTGTCAAAGAGAAAGATGCTCAGTATGCTTTGACATTTCATCATGAATAGACTTACTAACGAGCAACGCTTGCAAATCATTGAATTTTATTACCAAAATCAGTGTTCGGTTCGAAATGTGTTCATTCACCGTAACGTTGCGTCCAACAGCATCTTTGAAAAAATACGGTCCAATGATTCCACCAGCGTACAAACCACACCAAACAGTGCATTTTTCGGGATGCATGGGCAGTTCTTGAACGGCTTCTGGTTGCTCTTCACTCCAAATGCGGCAATTTTGCTTATTTACGTAGCCATTCAACCAGAAATGAGCCTCATCGCTGAACAAAATTTGTCAAAATTTGAACACATTTCGAACCGAACACTGATTTTGGTAATAAAATTCAATGATTTGCAAGCGTTGCTCGTTAGTAAGTCTATTCATGATGAAATGTCAAAGCATACTGAGCATCTTTCTCTTTGACACCATGTCTGAAATCCCACGTGATCTGTCAAATACTAATGCATGAAAATCCTAACCTCAAAAAAATCACCCTTTATAAAAATTTAATTTGTGTTTGTTTGTTCCGTATAGACTCAAAAACTGCTGAACCGATTACCTTGAAATTTTCATATATTGTGTAGGTTGGTCTGAAAGAAAACATAGGCTATATAATATTTTGATGCCGGGAGGGGGGCGGACCCTCCCCCTTACCACAAATGTACTACCCAAAAATAAAAGTGGACCGATAAGAACAATATGAGATTCAAATGAAAGGTATTCAAGAGTAGAGTACGAATTTCATAATAAAAGTTGGGTACAAGTACCTGGGGGCCTCCCCAGCCCCAAAACCCCTTAAAATAGCTTTATTTCACGATCATGACAATATGGGACTCAAATAAAAGGTATTCGCGTGTAGATAACGAATATGGTCAGGAAGTAGGAATAGGCTTTATAATTTATTCATAACGGAAGGGGGCGGACCCTCCCCCGTTACCCCAAAAACACCACCAAAATCAAAAGTGGACCGATAAGGACAATATGGGTATCAAAGGAAAAGTATGCGGGAGTTGATAACGAATCTGGCATACAAATTCATGTCAAAGTATAGGGGGTCACCCCACCCCCACAAAAACGCCCAAAATGGCCACATTAGCCAATCACGGGTATATGGGACTCGATTTGTTTGTTCCGTATAGACAGAAAAACGGCTGAACCGATTTTTCTCGAAAGTTTTGCATACTGTGTAGGTTGGTCTGGAAAGAAACATAGGCTATATTAGTTTTCGGTATCGGAAGGGGGACGGACCCTCCCCCTTATGCCAAAAACACAACCCAAAATCAAAAGTGGACCTATCGGGACAGTAAAGGTATCAAATGAAAGGTATTGGAGAGTAGAATACAAATATGGTATTTAGATTTGAGTCTAAGTACCCATCGGGCCGCCACAACCCCAAAACTGCCCCAAACAGTCGTATTTGACGTTCATTTCAATATGGGGCTCAAATGAAAGGTATTGTGCAGTAGATTTCGTATCTGGCATACAAAATCAGATCGAAGTATAGGGGGTCAGAAAACGAATTTGGTATAAAATAGATCGGTAGATCGATCTACATGGCTGCTAGACCCTAGTATAGTCTGACACGGACCATATTTTGCAAGGTTGTCGAGGGCTTTTGGAAACTCACTATTCAGCAAAATCAAATAATAAACACGCCTTATGTGTACTCAATATTAAAGAGGAATTTGAGCGCCGTAAAATTGACATCAACGAATATGAGTTCGACACTAAGAGTGATCTCGATATTTCGATAAGAGGTGATGCCAGCGGCGAGGAAGTTTCGAAAGTAACTGCAAGTGATGTGAGTTTGGCAGCAATGCTAGCCGACATAAGTAAAATGATCAAAGAAAATTCCAAGATCCTGGCTGAAAAATTGAATGCAATATCCTCAGAAAACTCCATAATTCTGAACGAGAAGCTCCAGGAAATATTTCAATGTATGGATAAACGTGTGGCAAACGTGGAAGGCCAAATTAAGGATCTGGAGAGATCCTTTCTCGAGAAGAAAATTTCGGAACTGGAAATCAAAGGTGGTTCATTGCGCGTTATCGACAGTGCCACTTAAATCAAAACTCCAGCGTTTGATAGATGAACAGCATTTGATGTATTCAAGTTCCAGTTCGAGTCTCTCGCCTCCCGAAATTCATGGGACGACAACGACAAGGCAATTGAACTTCTGCTGGCGTTAAAGGGAAGTGGTGCCAAGGTAATACAAAGTATTTCCGTTCCCTTTAGCCGCCATAGCCAAATATGGTCCGATTTGGCACTTTCCAGAACTTATCCTGCGTACGGAAAAATAATGGATCTGTGCCAAATTCCAGCTTAATAGCTAAACTCTTAAAGCATCTAGCATAATAACAACAGAAGGAAGGATGGACGGACGGACAGAAATACGGGCATAACCAAAAAGGTTTTTCCAATAAGAGGTTTTATTTTGGTATTCAAAGAAACGTGCCATTTTTTGAGATAAGTGATCGGATGTTTATTTCATAATAAAAAGGAAGGTATGCCTTTAATAATGAACAAGTAAAAAAGTTCGGCCGAATCTTGGACACATACCACCTCTAGGTTCACAAGACGTCAAATCTTGAGATCCGCTTATATGGGAGCTTTATCAGGTTATACAACGCAAACCATTCTTATAACGATTACAATAATAAAACACTGCTTGCAAAATTTCAGCCTAAACGGATAATATTTCCAGCTTCTAGGGGCTCAAGAAGTCAGGTCGAAGGACCTTGATCCAAGCTCATTTTCGAAAAAGCAAAGACCAATGATTTGTGGCTGATTTTCTTTTTCTTTATTAACGGCATAACATCTTTTTAAAATGGAATAAACATCCTATCATTAATCTTAAAAAATAAAATGTTTCTTTGAATACCAAAATAACATCTCTTCTTGGAAAACCCTTTACTTCACTATCAACTCTGGCTGCTTATCTTTAATACAATCCTCTTAAAGATTTTTCGATTCTTTCTTTCCTTGGCTTTTCGAAATATATTGCCATTTCCTTTTTCCATTCCCCTAATCCAATAAAAATGTTTTTGTTTTGTGTCATAAAGTGTTGCCTTTTGCCCTAAAAAACATCCATTAATTGATATGAATAACGACCAAATATGATTTTTGCGTCATAACAAAAGCAAATGGCGACAATTTATTGTAACTTTAATCCCGAACAACAATTCAATTGCTAACACTTTTGCCAGTCTCATCTCAATGCCACATGGTATGAGAATATGGTTAGAATAGAGAGAAAACAAGTAAAAAGGCGTTAAGTTCGGCGGGGCCGAACTTTGGATACCCACCACCTCGGGTATATGTAAGCCACCTTTCCTCAAAATTCGGTGAAAAAATATGGACCGATTTGAACCAAGTTCGGCACGGACATTGACGTATTTTTGGTAGCTAATATAGACCGATCTGAAGCATATATGACACGGATGTCGAAAGGCCTAACATGAGTCATTATGTCAAATTTCAGCGAAATAGGATTAGAAATGCGCCTTTTAGGGGCCAAGACTTTGAATCGGGAAATCGGTCTACATGTCTACTATATCCAAATCTGGACCGATCTGGGCCAAATTGAAGAAAGATGTCGAAGGCCTTAACACAACTCACTGTCCCAAATTTCGGCGACATCGGACATTAAATGCGCCTTTTATGGACCCAAGACTTTAAATCGAGAGATCGGTCTATATTGCAGCCATATCCAAATCTGGACCGATCAGGGCCAAATTGCAGAATTATGTCGAGGGGCTGACCTTAACTCACTGTCCCAAATTTCGGCGAGTTTGGAAAATAAATGTGCCTTTTATGGGCCCAAAAGCTTAAATCGAGAGATCAGTCTATATGGCAGCTTTATCCAAATCTAAACCGATCTGGCCCAAATTGAAGAAAGATGTCGAAGGCCCTAACACAACTCACTGTCCCAAATTTTGGCAAAATCGGACAATAAATATGCCTTTTATGGGCCCAAAACCTTAAATCGAGATATCGGTCTATATGGCAGCTATATCCAAATGACTTCACGTCTGTCCGTCTGTTTGGTAAAATCACGCTACAGTCTTAGATAGTCTAAGATTTTTACGACGATCCGAAATATATATACTTTATAGTGTCGGAATTGAATATTTCGATGTGTTGCAAACGGAATGACTAAATGAATATACCCTCATCCTATGGTGGAGGGTATAAAGAGAGGCAACATGGTTTCCAGTGTCAAAAGTTGAAAATGAATCAAAGTGGAAAGTTTAAGTGAAAAACAGTTAAAGCACCATAAATTCCCACACATGATTCTATAACTATCGATGACAGTTGGAGTATAGACAACAAGGATTGTACACTAAAACAAAAGAAATCTAAACGAATAAAAATTCTTAAAGCTAGGCCGGGCGGAACTTTGATTACTAACCACCGTGGGCATATATTTTACCTACAATTTGTTGAAACCAGATGAAACAAGTAAAAAGGCAGTACCTTTCTGTTAGTTGAGCTAGAGCTTTGAATTTCGATACTTAGTTACACTATGACAATCTAAATTGTGAGGAAAAATTAATTTTTGGACATTTAGATACTAAAAAGTACCAAAAAAGGATACGAAAAAGGTGAACTTGCCATAAGGCGAACGGGCAGAGCTAGAAGTTCGAAAGTTGGCTTAAATGATTGTTGATAAAGGGGTAGATAGAAAAAATATGAAAATATTACTGGAACCGGGACAAATGTACGTTTAGTACCATATTTGGTACCATACGGATTGAACTAAATACAAATCTGAAATTTTACATATAGGTTCAACTAGGAAATATATGTTGGACGACTAAGTGATTATTTCACAAATCGTACATTTTGGTTCCAAAAAGTAATAAATAGTACGAAATATCTTATTTACTTTTACCGTAAACGAAGACGATAAAATTAAGTAATTTGAAAAAAAAAATGATCATCGTCTTGACAAAAATATAATAAGTTGTACCAAATACGAAATGCTGAAATCGTGCCAGGAGTGGAAGTAAACGTTCTTACGTGCTGTACTATTTGGACTTTCTATATACATTGATCTATAGCTCTGAAATTTTAGCATACAAGCACATCTTGGCAGTATCTACCGGGCGACTGGAAGATTTTGTTGATATTCGTATATTTTGGTACTAAAACGTAAAAAATGCTACCTTCTTTAGAGACTGAGCTACAGCTTTGACATTTGGAATACAGGTACATCTTGGTAGTATGTACCGGGCGACGAGAAGATTTTTTTGATATATGTACATTTTGGTACTAAAACTTACAAAATGGTACCTTCTTTACGGATTGAGCTAAAGCTCATAAATTTGAAACACAGGTACATCAAGACACTATACACCGGGCGTCTGGGAGGTTTTTTTGATATTCGTACATTTTGGTACTAAAACGTTGAAAATTGTCAAGACTGAGCTACAGCTCTGAAATTTGGAATACAGGCACATCTACACACTATGTACCAAGCGTATTGATATTCGTATATGATATTCGTATATTGTTTTTTTTTTAGTACTAAAACGTAGAAAATGGAACATTCCTTACAGACTAAGCTGCAGATCTGAATTTTGGAATACAAGCACATTTTGATAGTATGTATCGGGCGACTAGAAGATTTTCTTTGTTGATATTCGTACATTTTCGTACTTAAAGGTAGAAAATAGTACTCTTTTAGACACTGAGCTACAGCTTTGAAATTTGGATACAGGTACATCTTGGCACCGGGTGACTAGAAGATATGTTTTGAAATTTGTACAAATTGGTAACAAAAAGGTACAAAATTGTACCTTTCTTTACCGGTTGAACTAAAGCTCTGAAATTTGGAATACAATTACATCTATACACTATACACCGGGCGTCTGAGAGGTTTTTTTTTTTATATTCGTATATTTTAGTACTAAAACATACAAAATGGTACTTTCTTTGCAGACTAAGCTACATCTCTGAAATTTGGGATACAGTTACATCTTAGCTATAAGTACCGGATCACTAGGGGATTTTTTATACCCACCCCCATAGAATGGATTAGTACACATCCAGTCAGTCCGTTAGTACACATCCAGTCAGTCCGTTTGTAACAACACGAAATATTCGTCGAAGACCCCATAAAATTTAATTCGTCTAAGACGGATCGGCTCTACGTTTTGAGTCGATCTAGCCACGTCCATCCGTCTGTCGAAATCACGATAGCGGTCGAACGCTTAAAGTTAGCCGCTTGCAATTTCGAAAAGATACTTAATATTAATGTAGGTCGTTGGGGATTCATATTGGTTCAGATTATGATATAGCTCCCATAAAAACCGATCTCCAGATTGGAATTCTTGATCCTCTATAAGCCGCATTTTTTTCCGATTTGGCTGAAATTTGGCATGCAGTGTTCTGTTATGACTTCCAACAACTGTATGAAGTACGGTTCAAATCGGTCTATAACCTGACATAGCTCCCACATAATCAGAACTCCAGATTTGACTTATTGAGCCCTGGAAGCCGTAGTTTTTGTCCGATTTGACTGAAGTTTTCCACGTAGTGTTTTGATATGACTTTTAACAACCGTGCCAAGTACGGTCCAAATCGGTCTATAACCTGATGTAGCTTCCATATAGACCGATTTCCCGATTTGACTTCTTAAGCCCCTGGAAGCCCCAGTTTTTGTGCGATCTGGCTGAAATTTAGTATGTGGTGTTCTGTTATGACTTGCAACTACTGTGCCAAGTACTGTCCAAATCGGTTCCTAACCTGATATAGCTCCCATATAAACCAATCTCCCGATTTGACTTCTTGAGACAATTTTTGTTCGATTTGGCTGAAATTTTGCACATAGTGTTTCGATATGACTTTAAACAACCGTGTCAATTACGGTTCAAATCGGTTTATAACTTGATATAGCTCCCACATAAACTGACCTCCCGATTTGACTTATTGAGCCCCTGGAAGCCGCAATTTTTGTCTGATTTAGCTAAATTTTACGACTTACAACAACTGTGCCAAGCACGGTCTAAATAGGTCGATAACCTGATATAACTCCTATATAAACCGATCTCCCGATTTGACTTCTTGAGATCTTGAAAGCTGCAATTTGTGTGCGATTTGGCTGAAATTTTCCACGAAATGTTCTGATATGACTTTAAACAACCGTGTCAAGTACGGTCCAAATCGGTTCATAACCTGATATAGCTTCAATATAAACCGATCTCACGATTTGACTTCTTGAGCCCCTGGAAGCCGCAATTTTTGTCTGATTTAGCTAAATTTTATACAAAGTGTTGTGTTACGACTTACAACAACTGTTCCAAGTACAGTCCAAATCGGTCTATAACCTGATATAGCTCCCATATAAACCGTTGCCACGATTTGACTTTTTGAGTCGTTACAAGCTTAAATTTTTTGTCCGTTTTGGCTGAAATTTTGCATGCGATGTTCTGTTACGACTTCCAATAACTATGCCAAATCAGTCTATAACCCGATATTGCTCCCATGTAAACCAGTCTCTCGATCATACTTGTTCGGTTCCTGGAAGCTTTAATTTTTGCTGGTTTGACAGAAGTTTGGTATGTATTGGGTTGGCCAAAAAGTAATTGCGGATTTTTCATATAGTCGGCGTTGACAAATTTTTTCACAGCTTGTGACTCTGTAATTGCATTCTTTCTTCTGTCAGTTATCAGCTGTTACTTTTAGCTTGCTTTAGAAAAAAATTGTAAAAAAAGTATATTTGATTAAAGTTCATTCTAAGATTTATAAAAAATGCATTTACTTTCTTTTAAAATATCCACAATTACTTTTGGGCAACCCAATAGAATACAATTATGCCCTTCAACTTAATCCATGGTGATGGGTTCCAAGATTCGGCCCAGCCGAACTTAGAACTCTTTTACTTGTTTGAAATTTGTACATTTCGGTACTTAAACGTACAGAATGGTACTTTATTTACGGCTTGAGCTAAAGATCTTAAAATTGTCACCTTGGTTAGCTCGACTAGGAATTTAAACAATCTCAAGAACATTGCATTAAAAATTCTATAGTCCCTTGTATTAAAAAATATTTTTTTAGGTGTAGTCAGACTAGCTTTCCTCATTTCAAGGGTATCTGTGTCCTTCATTTGTTAGTTTTTTTTTTGTGTTTATTTTTTCTACCAATTTGTTGAAGAAAAGAAAAAACGAATAACTAAGATTTTTTTTTCCCTGGTTTGTTATTCCTAAAAACTTTTTTTGTGTCGAATTGTTTTTCTTTCCTGTTGTCTGTCGATGTCCTTTGGTACCATTCATCTTTTGGCGGCTTGGGGACGTCGTACGTAGCTAAGAATATCTCAAAACAAAAAAAAGACAAAACAAAAACCAACAAGAAAAGAAAAAAGATGAGAGAAAATATGGAAAAGTTTATCGTTAAGTTTAACACTTGAATGAATTTCAACAGTATTAAGTTGAATATTTTCTCGTTTGGCTTTTTCAGCTGTTCTTACGGTACTAGCCTTCTTCTTCTGGTGCTACCGACTTCCCCCAATTGCCCAGTATCTTTTCCAAAGTGTACTCTGCGATTTTTCTATAACAATTTTTGTCCCATTATGTCTTTTCGCTGTTGTCTGTGGAAAATGAATGGCCTTAGCTGCTGCTGCTGCCGAGTACGGGGGGAAAACAATTTCGTCCTGAGCCAGTGATTATATGCATACTTCGCCTTCAAAAACGGTAATTGGAGTTTGACATCATTTTCGATTTGACTCGTAAAAGAATTCAAATTTGTTTTTGTTACACATTACACAAATCGATTTGCAAAGGGAAAATAAAGGCAAACAAAACATTAGGCAATAAAGTAAACAATCGCATCGCAGTGCCTATTTTGTCATATTGTCAGAGTAAGCCAAATGGAAAATTCATTTAAATGAAATAAATGAATCAAAAGCCTCCCCCTCTCACCCCCATTGTTGTTTTCATAAAATTTGCATAACATTATTCACACCTAAATTTCGGGCATATTGTAAAAATATTATGGCATAATTAATAGCTTATCACATTTGCCTAGGCACACACATATTGTCATAAAATTGAAATTAGCCAATCTATAGCCACACTATGGCCGGGGTAAACAAAAATCAAACAAAAGAATAAAAACCTCCTCTATAACAGCTAATTTGGAATTTACCATATATAATGCAAATAATTTGTTTTACATTAATGGCTATATTATATTTAGATTAAAAATTATGTAAAATGAGTTTTTGATGAACAATGCGCGTAATATTTTAGCTATTCACACACAGAATTAAACAAATAAACATTGTTTGACAATGTTTGTTAAATTAAATTAAATGAAAATAATCAGCAGACTGGTGAGAGAGATTAGTCGGGTATTAAACAGTCAATCATAGATTGCACATGGAAAAGGTACAACCACTGGCGGAGAGGTTGATACTGGTAAGATGAAATTTTCCATACTCCCCACACCATGTGGAGTAGCATGGTTCAGTAGTTTAGCTATTCACACATTGATTTAAATAAATAAATAAAATTTCACAATGTTCTTTACTCAAGTTGAATGGAAATGGCCGGGCCGAACATTGAATACCAACCACCTCGGGCATACATGAAAACCACCTTTCGTCAAAATCCGGTGAAAGATGCATACCTTATGCCCCAAAGTAGTTGTATCGAAATATGTTCCGATTTGGACGAAATACTAATAAGTACAAGTCATTGTTCAATTGTGTATAACAAAATATTGGTATTTTAAGTAGCTAATAAAATTAACCGATCTGAACCATATACGATACTGATATCGGAAAGCCAAACATAAGTCACTGTGTAAAATTTCAGTGAAATCGGATTATAAATGCGACTTTTATGGGTGCAAGACCTTAAATCGAGAAATCGGTCTATATAGCAGCTTTATACAAATCTGAACCGACTCACAACCAACAACCAACTCACAACTCCAAATTTCAGCGAAATCGGACAATAAATGCGTCTTTTATGGTCTCAAAACCTTAAATCGAAAGATCGGCCTATATGGCAGCTATATCCAAATCTGGAATGATCTAAGCCAAATTGAAGAAGAATGTCAAAGAGCTTAACATAACTCATTGTCCCAAATTACGGCGACATCGGCGCCTTTTATGGGCCCAACACCTTAAATCCAGATATAGGTCTTTATGGCAGCAATATCCAAATCTGGACCGATCTGGTCCACATTGAAAAAGGATGTCGAAGGGCATAACACAAGTCACAGTCCAAAATTTCGGCGACTTCGGACAATAAATGCGTCTTTTATGGGCCCAAAACTTTAAAACGAGAGATCGGTCTATATTGCAACTATATCCAAATCTGGACCGATCTGTGCCATATTGCAGAAGTGTGTCAAGGGACCAAATTTAACTCATTGTCCCAAATTTCAGGGACATTAGACAATAAATGCACCTTTTATTTGCCCAAAACCTAAAATCGAGAGATTGGTCTATATGGCAGCTATATCAACATCTGGACCGATCTGTGCCATATTGCAGAAATATGTCAAAGAGACCGAATTTATCTCACTGTCCCAAATTTCAGCGCCTTTTATGGGCCCAAAACCTTACGCAACTAATTGTCCCAAATATTGGCAGAATCGGATAATAAATGCGTTTTTTATTGCCTCAAAACCTTAAATAGAGAGATCGGTCTATATGACAGCTATATATAAATCTGGACTCATCTGAGCCAAATTGAAGAAGAATGTTGAAGAGCTTTACTCAGTGTTCTCATTTTGGTGACATCGGCTCCTTTTTGGGCCCAAAACCTTAAATCGAGGGATCGGTCTATATGGCAGCTATATCCAAATCTGGACCGATCTGAGCCAAATCGTAGAAGGATGCCGAGGGGCTTATTTTAACTCACTGCCCCAAATTTCAGCAAAATCGGATAATAAATGTGGCTTTTATGGGCCAAAGACGATAAATCGGCGGATCGGTCTTTATGGGGGCTATATCAAGATATAGTCCGATATAGCCCATCTTCGAATTTAACCTGCTTATGGACAAAAAAAAAGAATCCGTGCAAAATTTCGGCTCAATGTCTCTATTCTTAAAGAATCTTCTTCCCTTTCTTCAAGGTTTCCTACCGTCCCTTCCTTCAAGGTTTCCTACCTCGATTATACCGCGATGGTATGACCTCTTATCCTCTATCCATTCTCCCATACCCTTAAGTCTAATAGCCGCAATGGCTGCCTTACGCTTAATCTGTATATCTAGGGGTCGGATATCTAGAATAATCTCTAGTACCCTAGTGGGCGTGGTGCTCATCGCTCCGGCAACGCCTTTACAACATGTTCTCTGAACCTATTGTATTATCGTAATGTTGCACTTCTTCTCCATCGCAGTCCACCAAAACTACTGAGGCTTAACTAAGTATTGGTCTAACCATGCTCCTGTGGAGCCAGTGGACTATCCTAGGATAGGCCAAGTTACGAGCTTACGGCCCATCTACATAGTGCCCATCATCTGTGAGGGTTCTTGCTCCAGAATATGACACTTCCAATTCAGTTTCTTGCCCAAAATCACTCCTAAGTCTTTGATCTAATCAGATATCGAAAGCTTTCTACTGAGTAAACGTGGTGCGTTAAATTGGTCCACCTTTGTCATCCTCGTGAACAAGCAGATTTCGGTCTTTTCTGGGTTAACATTGAGACCCCTAGATATAGCCCAGTCATATGGCATCTGCAGGACTCTTTCGGCCGTTCTTCATAGGTGGTTCGGATCTTTTCCCCTTGGAAGTATTATAACATCAGTAATCCTCAGTCAGCATCCGTAATAGGTTACTTCTGGTGGGCACCCATAGCAACGGCGATAAAATGACCCCTGTGGCGTGCCCTGTGAAACTTTCTCCCTTATATTTATTTCATGAGATCCTCAAATTTTCCACCTGTTTCTTAGCATAAGGTCTATTCAGTCTCTAAGGACCTGGTCCACCCTTGGAAGTATTATAACATCGCCTGCGTTGCAGACCTCCTCAGCATCCGTAATAGGTGCGGCGATAAAATGCCCCCTGTGGCGTGCCCTGTGAAAATTCCATCCTTATATTTATGTCATGGGATCCAAAATTTATCCACCAGTTTCTTGGCATATGGTTTATCCTGTCTTTAAAAACCTGGTCCACCCTATACTGGTCTAAGGATTGGATCATTGTGTCGGTCCGCACATTGCTAAAAGCTCCCTCGATGTCAATGCATACCACCAGTGTGTACATCTTGGTATTGAAGTGTTCTTCTATTTTATATACAACCTTGCGCAAGGCAGTCTCCACCGACCTTTCTTTGACATAGGCATGCTGTTGGTATTTAAACAGTTCACTGGATGTCCTACTCTTTATCATGGTATCCATAATGCGTTCCATGGTTTAGAAGGAAAAGATGGAGTAGAAAGGACGTGATGCTTATAGGACTGTTGGCTTTTGGTGTCGCATAGCTTGCCTTGCCGGGCTTGGGTACAAGGACTACCCTTGGTTCCTGCAAAGCTTTCGGAGTATAAGCAAGTGCTAGGCATGTTGCGAAAATTCAGGCCACAGGCCAGATGGGGCGCCAGATAGTCCTATTTAAAATTTCATCGGAATAAATAAAGCTTTTATGGGCTCCAGATCCTTAACCGGCAGATCGGTCTTTATGGCAGCTATATCTAAATATAGTGTGATACACTAGCATTTTGTTCACTTTGAGGTGTTTGAGTTCGCCAACAATAGCATGTTGTGACTTTCAGGTCAATTGTAATGCAATCACACATTATTTTTAAAGTCCAACTCAAATAACTTCCAGTTTTCTAGTTTGACAAACTTGGTAACACTTCATCTAAGCTATCCTGTATAAACGGGGCACGGCCTGAAGTTTGATTCTCTTACTTGTTTCTGTTTCGATTTCCTCTTCTGTCTTTAACAGCTTTTCAATTAATTATTCTAAACCCATGAATATTGATAAGACTTTGATAAATTTATTACATTTATGTCTACCTGCATGGAGAACATGTGTTATCCTGCACAAGGACATTAACTTCAATTAATTTGTAATAAAATTAATAAAATATTCAATTTCCTTATCGCATTACATATGCTACATGCAAACTTGATATGCATGTTGAAAAGATGGTTGGATGTATAGAAGGATGCTTGAATGAATGATGTCCATTTCAGGCATACTTCAAATAAATCTCTAATCAACATGGCCATAAATAAATTATTTAATATATATAAAATGCTTGGACAACTTTATATATTTGATTACAATGTAACAGGACTCTGGTAAATGTTATAAAATTTTAATTAAATCATGGTAAGGCGAAGGACATGTGATACCATACCAGGGAGAAAGAACTAAGTGAAGAGGGGGAAGATTAAAACTAGTTGAAGAGTATTGAGTTTGGGCTGAGCAGGGCTGGATTTCATATACCCTTGATCAGAGTGTTAGATTTGTCTAGTTTACAGCAAGATTTTGTTTTTGAAAGAACTCAAGAACTTAATTTGAAAAATTTTATAATATTGTAGCCCTCTGAAGACCGATTTCGGCTATGTTTGATATGGGTATTGGACTTGACAACAGAGGCAACATTTTTTGCTAAATCAGTACTGTGTTGTTTGAGGCTCAAAATCATTAACTTGGAGTAAGATTTCTGTGGGGGTAGTGGATTTGGCCCATTTACTATCTCAACTGACCTCCTTTAACAAGGAAAAAAGTTAAGGTCATAGTGCCAGTCGGAAATCTGCCTAAATTAGATAAATTTCTGTCAATAGTCATTCCATAGTAGCGTCAGACCAAAGCCTTTGGTAAACATCGAATAAATGACCTCCGCACTTGCTCGCTACATAATCGTTATCGACAGACTGATGGACGGACAGACGCACAAAAGATTGCACATCACTAGACCAAACAAGTAAAAGCGTGCTAAGTTCGGCCGCGCCGAATCTTGGGAACCCACCACCTTGGGTTCTGCTAAAAATTTATAGAAACCAAATTTAGTTGAAGAGCATACTTTTATTCTACATACCAAACTTCTGTCAAACCAACAAAACCTTAAGCTTCTAGGAACCGAACAAGGATAATCGAGAGACCTGTTTATATGGGAGCTATATCAGGTTATAGGCCGATTGATAGCGTACTGAGTACAGTGATTAAAAGTCATAAAAGAACACTACATGCAAAAATTCAGCCAAATCGGACAAAAATTGATGCTTTTAAAGGCTAAAGGAGTCAAATCGGGAGATCGGTTTATATAGGAGCCATATCATAGACCGATTTGGACCGTAAATGCAAAATTTCATCCAAATCGGACAACAATTGCGGCTTCCAGGGGCTCAAGAAGTCAAGTCGGGAGATCTGTTTATATGGGAGCTGTATCAGGTTGTAGACCGTACTTTCAAAATTTTAGCCAAATCTGACAAAAATTGTATCTTCCTCAAGAAGTCAAGTCGGGAGGTCGGTTTTTATGGGAGCTATATCAGCTTAGAGACCGATTTGGACCGTACTGAGTATAGTTGTTGAAAGTCATCACAGAACTGAACACGCAAAATTTGAGCCAAATCGGACAAAAACAAGTAAAAAGGCGTTAAGTTCGGCCGGGCCGAACTTTGGATACCCACCACCTCGGGTATAAATGTAAACCACCTTTCATCATTCGGTGAAAATTTCATACCTTATACTCATATACCTTATACCAATCTGAACTATATACGACACGTATGTCGAAAAGCCGAACATAAGTCACTGTGTCAAATTTCAGTGAAATCGGATTATAAATGCGCCTTTTATGGGGCCAAGACTTTAAATCGAGATAACGGTCTACATGGCAGCTGTATCCAAATCTGGACCGATTTGGGCCAAGTTGCATAAACATGTCGAAGAACCTAACACAAAGCACTGTCCCAAATTTCGGCGAAATCGGACAATAAATGCCTCTTTTATGGGCCCTAAACCTTAAATCGTGAGATCGGTCTATATGGCAGCTATATTCAAATCTGGACCGATCTGGCCAAAATTGAAGAAGGACGTCGAAGAGCCTAACCAAACTCACTGTCTCAAATTTCAGCGACATCGGAAAATAAATGCGTCTTTTAAGGCCCCAAAACCTAAAACCTAGATATCGGTCTACAGGGTGGCTGATGAAAGCCGCTACCAAAAAAAAATGTAATAACTTTTTTTCTATTTAATAATAATAATTTAATAATTAATTTAATTAATTAATTAATTAATTTAATTAATAATAATTTAATAATTAATTTAATAATTTAATTTAACATGAATAAAAGAAAAATGTATTCCATACACCGAAAAAAAAATGTAGCAATATTCATCATTGTAGCAATATTCATCAGCCACCCTGTATATGGCAGCTATATCCAAATCTGGACCGATCTGTGCGATACTGCAGATGTATGTCAAGGGGCTTAACTTAACTCACTGTTCCAAATTTCGGCGACATCGGACAATGAATGAGCATTTTATGGGCCCAAAACCATAAATCAAGAAATCGGTCTATATGGCAGCTATATCCAAATCTGAACCGATCTGGACCAAATTGAAGAAATATGTCAAAGGGCCTAACACAAATCACTGTCCCAAATTTCAGCAAAATAGGATAATGAATGTGGCTTTTATGGGCCTTACATCATAAATCGGAGGATCGATCTATATGGCAGCTATATCCAAATCTGGACCGATCTGAGCCAAATTATCGAAGGATGTCGATGGGCCTTACACAATTTACTGTCCCGAATTTCATCAAAATCGGATAATAAATGTGGCTTTTGTGGGCATAAGACCCTAAATCGGAGGATCGGTCTATATGGCAGCTATATCCAAATCTGAACCGATCAGAGCCAAATTGACGAAGGATGTCGAAGGGCCTAACACAACTCACTGTCCCAAATTTCAACAAAATCGGATAATAAATGTGGCTTTTATGGGCCTAAGACCCTAAATCGGCGGATCGGTCTATATGGGGGCTATATCAAGATATAGACCGATTTGGACCGCACTTAGCACAGCTGTTGGAAGTCGTAACAGAACACCAAATGCACAAAATCAGCCAAATCAGACAGAAATTGTGGCTTCATTGGCTCAAGAAGTTAGATTGCAACGAAAGGGTTGCCAAATCCCGAATATAAAAGGCAATCCTCCTCCTCAACCCCCATTTATAGGGTTTTATACCAATATTTCGAGTAGTTACAAACGGACAGACTAGATTAGTGCTCCCTCATCTTATGGTGGCGGGTATAATGGTTTTAGAACAATAGGCTCTTAGACCAATACTTCGAACTGATGGCGGAATAAAATTTAAAAATCCACGTCTTATCTTAGTTAGAAACAAGTA
Organism: Stomoxys calcitrans; assembly: GCF_963082655.1. Taxonomy (NCBI): domain Eukaryota; kingdom Metazoa; phylum Arthropoda; class Insecta; order Diptera; family Muscidae; genus Stomoxys; species Stomoxys calcitrans. The sequence continues at coordinate 21,692,665 of NC_081554.1, forward strand.
AAAAGACGTTAAGTTCGACCGGGCCGAACTTTGGATACCCACCACCTCGGGTATATAAGTAAACCACCTTTCGTCAAAATCCGGTGAAAAATGCATACCTTATGCCCCATAGCAGCTATATCGAAATATGTTCCGATTTGGACTTAGTACTAATAAGAACAAGTCATTGTTCAATTGTGTATAACAAAATATTGGTCTTTTCGGTAGCTATATCTAAAAATAAATCAATCTGAACTATTGCGACACGGATGTCGAAAAGCCTAATATAATTCACTGCGTCAAATTTAAGTGAAATCGGATTATAAATGCGCCCTTTTTTGGGCGCAAAACCTCAAATCGAGAGATCCGTCTATATGACAGCTATGTTCAAATCTGGACCGATCTGTGCCATATTGCAGAATTATATCGAGGGGCTGAACTTAACTCACTGTCCCAAATTTCGGCGACATCGGACAATAAATTCGCCTTTTATAGGCCCAAAACCTTAAATCGAGAGATTGGTCTATATGCCAGCTATAGTAACATCTGGACCGATCCATATTGCAGATTTATGTCGAGGGGCTGAAGTTAACTCACTGTCTTGAATTTCGGCAACATCGGACAATAAATGCGCCTTTTATGGGCGCAAGGCCTTAAATCGAGAGATCAGTCTATATGTAGCTATATTCAAATCTGGACCGATCGGTGCAATGTTGCAGAATTATGTCGAGGGGCTAAACTTAACTCACTGTTCCGAATTTCGGCGATATCGGACAATAAATGCGCATGGCCTTAAATCGTGAGATCAGTCCATATGGTAGCTATATTCAAATATGGACCGATCGGTGCCAAGTTGCAGAACTATGTCGAGGGGCTGAACTTAACTCACTGTTCCGAATTTCGGCGACATCGGACAATAATTGCTCCTTTTATAAGCCCAAAACCTTAAATCGAGAGATCGGTCTATATGGCAGCTATATTCAAATCTGGACAGACCTCGACTCAAATTGAAGAAGGATGTCGAAGGGCCTAACACAACTAACTGTCCCAAATTTCGGCGACATCGGACAAAAAATGAGCCTTTTATGGGCGCAAGACCATAAATCGAGAGATCGGTCTATATGGCAGCTATATCCAAATCTGAACCGATCTGGGCCAAATTGAAGAAAGATGTCGAAGGGCCTAACACAACTCACTAAATGTGGCTTTTATGGGCCTAAGACCCTAAATCGGCGGATTGGTTTATATGGGGGCTATATCATGATATAGTCCCATATAGCCTATCTTCTTAACTTGACCTGCTTATGGACAAAAAGAGAATCTGGGCAAAGTTTCAACTCAATATCTCTATTTTAAAAGACAGACGGACAGACGGACGGACATGGCTAGATCGTCTTAGATTTTTACGCTGTTCAAGAATATATATACTTTATAGGGTCGAAAATGGATATTTCGATGTGTTGCAAACGAAATGACGCAATGAATATGCCCCCATTTTCGGTGGTGGGCATAAAAAATCTCAAATCTCAAATTTTAACAAAATGTTCTAAGCCGTTAATTGAAAGTTTATATTAGCTTCTGAAGAGTTGTCCTACTGCTTTTCGTCAACAATATCCGACTATACCAAACTTCTGTCTCCCTAAGCCAAAATTAATATTAGACCTACCTTCCTGTGTCTTTGAAAGTTGATATTGATGTTCTTGAGTAAAGTAGCTTAAGCTTTTCGTTGCCTTAATTAAATGACCAATAAAATAATTTCCTTAGAGAATTTTCTAATATGCATATCATGATGCTGTTGTCAGGAATAATTATAACAATTATAGAACCACAAAAACCGAGTAAATAATCAGATCTTATAAAGCAGCTGCAAACCACACATTGGCGCACACACACAGAAACATCCCCAGAAGGCTCATGTCAAGGCAGTAATCCTTGAAACCAACTAAAAGGCACAAACAAAGCTCAATACTAACAAAAATTAACATTTACTAAACAGTTGGAGAAAATCACAAACAGACACATATACATGCACAACCACAAGCACATAAACCTCGGCTTTGCTTATGCGAACAGACATTTGCAAAATTGTGCCTAGGCCCAAGTGTCTTATAAAAAGCATAGAGTCGAGATAGCAAACATGTGTGTGTGTGTGGGTGTGTTTATGTGCTTGTATGTTATTCAGTATGTCATAGAGTATTTAAATTGTCATGAGAGTACTTTATAGTTTTCGCACACAAACAACACAAATGAACATAGACATAACTTCAAATCTTCACTTAGGCCAAGTTATGTGAATATTACAACACGAGTGAGAAAATGTGCTAAAATATCTAAGGTCTTGTTGTCTAAATACACTTTAAGTTTCTTTAAGTGCTTGAAAACAGGAGACCCAGTTATGTGTACGTATGTATGTATGTAGGTGTGGTGAAATGTTGATATCATTGAGCATTCTTATGATAATTGTTAATGCTAAATACTTGTATGTTTTGCCTCAACCAAGCCCATGGCTGCACATTTACACACTCACACATACCCACACACGAATACATGTTAGATGTAATCAGACAAACAAATTTACACAGAGATTTGTCCTTGCTGATGTTAACAGTTTGTCCTCTTACAACGACATGGATGTTGAGAGAAAATGTCGTCATATGGAGATTAGAAGTTGTTGTTAAGAATTTCCTGTTCACAATGTGTATTGGGGTGTGCAAAAGAGACATTACCAGACTTCTTAAGGGAATCCAACGTATTATGACTTTAGAGAAAATGCCATAGAAGAATTAGTTTTACAAAAAATTGTTTCTTTAGAGAAAGTTTCATTGAAATTTTGTCTTTAAAGACAACGTGAAAAATTTGCTTTTGTATTTAGAAAAAAAAATTTAAGGAAATTTTGCCTATAGAAAAAAATTTCATGGCAATTTTGTCATTAAAAAAATGTTATGTATGTAAATTTAAAAAAAAAAAACTTTCATGGAAATTTTGTCTCTAGAAAAAATTTGACGAAAATTTTGTCCTCAGAACGAAATTTCATGAAAATTAAGCATTTATAAAAATTTTTATGCAAATTTATATTATAAAAAAAAATTTCAGGGAAGTTTCATCTTTAGAAAAAATTCCAAAAATATATTATCTTTGGAAAAAAATTCATGGAAATAATCTTTTAAGATCCAATTTCATTGAAATTTTATCTTAGAAAACATTTCATGAAAATTTGTCCTTAAAAAAATTTTATAATAGTTTGTCTTCGGAAAAATTTTATGGGAATTTTGTCTTTATAAAAATTTAACGAAAATTTTGTTTTTAGAAGTATTTCATGGGCATTTTGTCTTTAGAAAAAAATTTCATGGAAATTTTGCCTTTAGAAAAAATTTCATGAAAATCTTCTTCTTATGTACAGAATCATGTGTGCCACAGAAGTAGTGTAATGGTCGCAGAAAAAAGTCTGTCGTTACACAAAAACACATGCATGGGGAAAAGTGCAGCTAATAGACAGGGTTGTGAAGCGTGGTTAATGTGGTAATTGTATCATAGAGGCGTTTTCGCAATTAATACGATTCAAATACAACATTCCAACCCACGGCCCTTGAACGGCCCATCGCACCAAATATGGTTGAAAAAGCAAACCAAAGACGAAACGCGTACCATAGTGGTTGGTGTGTGTTGCTATCTCTGGCTTTCCTATTCCATTTGCAAAGAAAATCTCCGATTGTTGAGCTCGTATCGAAAGAGAAACAAAGAATTTTCTCTTTCGTCAAAAATTGAGATATTGAGCTGAAATTTGGCACAGATATGTCTTTTTGCTGCAGAGTTCGAAGCCCATAACAGCTGCATTTATTACTCGACTTCGCTGAAATTTGAAAGTGAATTGTTTTAAGATTCCCGACATCCGACGCAAATATGGTTCAGATCGAAACATATTTGAATGTAGCTACCATATTGACCGATCGGCCGTTTAAGGGTCTGAAGCTCATAAAAGCTGCATTTATTACCCGATATTGCACGGTGAGTTGCTTTAAGCCTCCCGCCATCCGACTCATACATGGTTCAGATCAGACTATATTTAGATATAGCTGCCTTATAGACCGATCGCCGATTTAGGATTTGAAACCCACAAAAGCTTTATTTATTACTCGATTCAGCTGAAATTTAAAAAAAAGCCTGCCGACATCCAACCCAAATATGGTTCAGAACGGGCTATATTTAGATATAGCTGCCATATAGACCGATTTGCCGATTAAAGATCCGAAACTCATAAAAACTTTTTTTATTATCTGATTTCGCTCAAGTTCTAATCAGAGAGTTGTTACAAGTCTACCGCAATCTAATTGGGCTATAATTAGATAAAGCTGTCATATAGACCGATCTGCAGATTAAGGGTCTGAAGCCCATAACCGATTTATTTACTACCCGATTTCGTTGAAATTTGAAAAGTGAGCTGTTTTAAGCCTCCCGACATCCGATCCAAATATGAGCCAGATCGGGCTATGCAGATGTAGCTGCCATATAGACCGATGTTGCAATTTAGGGTCTTAATTCCACAAAAAGCAGATATGTTGCCTGATTTCGCTGAAGATATTACTTGTATAAGAGTTTTCAGCACCTGAATATAATATGATCCAAAGAAGCCCCTACTTATGGTATGGATAAAGAAAAAAAATATTTTTTTTGAGAACAGTTTTTTGAGAAATAAATTCATAATTCGTTTTAAGAAATGTTTTTGCTTCGAGAAATTTTAAATCTTAACTTCTTGATCTTGTAGAGATCGCAATTATTATCTGATTTGGCTCAAGTTTCAGATGAAATTTTTTGTTTCGACTTCTAAAAACTATGACAAGTATTGTTCAAATCCCGAAGCCTTTCGGGTCGACGCAGTCCGTGTTAAGGGAGTAGGCGACGAATGCGCATGCAACATTGTGGAACAGCGAAACGGTCGGTAGGACAGCGAAAATCCTATGAGGGGATCCAGATCGTGAGAAGACGAGGCTATTACTGAAAGGAAGCAAAAAGGAGGTCCGTATAGCTATTGGTATCATAACGGGACACATAGGACTACGAGCTCACATATGTAAAATCGGTGTGGCATGTGATAGCATGTGTAGGGCATGCGGGGAAGATGATGAGACGTTGGACCTAACCTAACCTAACCTATTGTTCAAATCGTTTCATAGCCTGATATAGCTCCCATATAAAAAGATCTCCCGATTATACTTCTTAAGCCTTTAGAGGGCGCAATTCTCATCCGATTTGGAAATTTTGTACAACGACTTCTCCCACAACCTTCAACATGTGTGCCAAATATGGTCGGTATCGGTCTCCCGATATTATTTCAAATCTTATTCGATCTGGCTGACATTTTGCACAATCATGTCTATTGTACTATGGTCTCCAACATCAAAACGAAATATTGGGTTGCCCAAAAAGTAATTGCGGATTTTTCATATAGTCGGCGTTGACAAATTTTTTCACAGCTTGTGACTCTGTAATTGCATTCTTTCTTCTGTCAGTTATCAGCTGTTACTTTTAGCTTGCTTTAGAAAAAAATGTAAAAAAAGTATATTTGATTAAAGTTCATTCAAAGTTTTATTAAAAATGCATTTACTTTCTTTTAAATCCGCAATTACTTTTTGGGCAACCCACTATAATCCGAATCGGTTCATAATGTGATATGGCCCCAATAGCATGGCAATTTGTACCCATTATCCTTTGTTTGTCTATAAAGAGATAGTGGGCAAAGAACTTGACAAATTCGATCCATGGTGGAGGGTATATTAAATTCAACCCGGCCGAATTTAGCACGCTTTTACTTGTTTACAAGTGAAATCTTAAAAAAAAAAATCTGTTTTAGAAACTGTGCTACTCACATAATCCCCAAAAGTGTTCCATTCCATATCTCTAAGTCGGCTCAAGTCTGGTACTATATCAACACCAAAATCTTGGTATCTCTTTCCCGCTAAAGCCAGGATATGGCACAAAAAAATGCTCTAATATCTCTTCGTCTTCCCTACATACCTTCCAAAACGTTGTCACTTGCAGCTCTTATTCGGCATAGATGCACTCGTAGTCCTATGTGTCCCATAAGGATGCCAACAGCCACATATATCACCTTTTTATTCTACCATACACCACTTCTGTGGTACAGGGTATTAGAACTTAGTGCATTTGTTTGTAACACCCAAATGGAAGAGAGATAGACCTATTGACAAGTATACCGATCGACTCAGAATCACTTTCTGATTCGATTTAGCTGTGTCCGTCTGTCTGTCTGTCCGTCTTTCCATGTTAACTCGTGTACAAACTGCAAATGCAAATTTGCCCATGAAGATTCCATTAAGGAACAGGGGAAACTTCTTATATATCAATGAGTGCTGTCCGATTCAAGTTTTAAGCTCAATGATAAGCGACCCACCATTTTGTAGCCGAGTCCGAACGGCGCAGTGCGACACCTCTTTGTGGAGAAGTTTTTTTTTTTTTTGGCTGCCATACCAAATGGTACAGTACCTCTCAAATGTCGCCAGTATTAGGAGGGGGTAACCACCGCTGAAAAATTTCATGATGTTCTCGTCAAGATTCGAACCCAGGCGTTCAGCGTCATAGGCGGACAGCGTCATAGGCGGTTGTGTACAAACTAAAGGTAGCATATTTCATCCGATCGTCTTCAAATTTGGTATGGAATTGTTTTTCGGCCTAGAGACGAAGTCTATTGAAATTGGAAAAAATCGGTTTAGATTTGGATATAGCTCGCATATATATGTTCGTCCGACTTGCAGTAATACAGCAATAAAATGATCATTTGTTTACAGATTCTCTCGAAATTTGGCAGGAAGGATTTTCTTATGACTCTTGATACTACTGGTGAATTTTATAGAAATCGGTTCGGATTTGGATATAGCTCTCATATATATGTTCGTCCGATTTGCAGTAATAATGCAATAAAATGGTCATTTGTTAACAGATTCTCTCGAAATTTGGCAGGAAGGATTTTCTTATGACTCTCGATATTACTGGTGAATTCTATAGAAATCGGTTTTGATTTGGATATAGCTCCCATTTATATGTTCGTCCGATTTGCAGTAATAATGCAATAAAATGGTCATTTGTTAATAGATTCTCTCGAAATTTGGCAGGAAGGATTTTCTTATGACTCTCGATATTACTGGTGAATTCTATAGAAATCGGTTTTGATTTGGATATAGCTCCCATATATATGTTCGTCCGATTTGCAGTAATAATGCAATAAAATGGTCATTTGTTAACAGATTCTCTCGAAATTTGGCAGGAAGGATTTCTTAATGACTCTCGATATTACTGGTGAATTTTATAAAAATCGGTTCTGATTTGGATATAACTCCCATATATATGTTCGTCCGATTTGCAGTAATAATGTAATAAAATGGTCATTTGTTAACAGATTCTCTCGAAATTTGGCAGGAAGGATTTCTTAATGACTCTCGATATTACTGGTGAATTTTATAAAAATCGGTTGTGATTTGGATATAACTCCCATATATATGTTCGTCCGATTTGCAGTAATAAGGCAATAAAATGGTCATTTGTTAATAGATTCTCTCGAAATTTGGCAGGAAAGATTTTCTTATGACTCTCGATATTACTGGTGAATTCTATAGAAATCGGTTTTGATTTGGATATAGCTCCCATATATATGTTCGTCCGATTTGCAGTAATAATGCAATAAAATGGTCATTTGTTAATAGATTCTCTCGAAATTTGGCAGGAAGGATTTTTTAATGACTCTCGATATTACTGGCGAATTTTATAGAAATCGGTTCAGATTTAGATATAGCTCTCATATATTTATATCGCCCGATTTTCACTCCTAAACCCACTGCAAGCGCATTTATTGACCAATCTTCTCAAATCTGTGTACAACCCTTTACTCGACGACTTCCACAATATCCATAAAGTTTGATCGAAATCGGTTCAGATTTAGATATAGCTCCAATCTATATGTTTGTCAAATTTTGGGTAGTTTTTTGACAAATGTAGTTTTTACATTGTGAACATATTTGCTTTGCTCGAAATTTGATACAGAAATTTTTATAACCTATCTGAATACATCCGCCGAGGTCCATCAAAGTTGGTTCAGAAGCCCCCCCTTTTGTATTTATAGGGTAGGTGTAGGGTTTTATAAAGTCGGCACCGCCCGAGTTTTGCCTTTCCTTACTGGTTACTTTATTTCCCATGAACATTCCCTTAAGAAACAAGAGACACTTCTCTCACATAAGAAAGTTAAGATCAATGGTAAGAGGCCTCCTTTTTATAGCCGAATCCGAACGGCGTGACGCAGTACGATTCCTTTTTGGGCGGAAATTTTTACATTGCAAAATACCTCACAAATGTCGCCAGCATTAGGAGAGAATAACCACCGCTGAACATTTTTTCTGGAGTTTTCGCCAATACTCGAACTTTGGCGTTCAGCGTCATAGGCTGGCTAACCTCTGCACTACGGAAGCCTTCATGTATAAACGATCTCCCAATTTAAGGTCTAGGGGTCATAAAAGGCGCATTTTTTACCCGATTTCGCAGAATTTCGGTACAAGGAGTTGTAATGGACCCCTACACATCCTGATTGTAGTGTGAATGCGCCTGTTTTTTCTGTCCGACGATATTGAATTTAAGATGAAAGAAGAATTATGCACACTCCAATAATGCACACACCTTCAAATATTTACATTATCTAAATATAGGTTCAGACTTTTGTTTGAAATAATTATTTGTCATAATAAATTAATTTCAAACAGAACATAATCATAAATAATCAATTGTAAATGGGTCTTCAAACATTGTTTGAACAATGTGAAAATATTCATTCCCTAATGGTTCAAGGCAAAGAACAGACAGGTGGCTCTGTGGCAAGTTGTAGTTCACACAAATATTTGACAAGACAAAAAAAAACTAAAATTTTAATCTTGAAAGTATGCTTTAAGAAGAAGCCATAAATCTTTATAAGGCATACACACACACTTACACACACACACAACGAAGTTTGTTTGTTAGAAGGCATAAGCAGTTAAAACTTTAATTTAAATCTACCTCTCAGGCAATGAAAACTGCCATGTGTGAGTGGGTTCTAATTAAAATAAATCATGTTTTAATAATTTCCATTAAAGGACATCTTATCCTAGCGGTCCTTGTTTACAATGAACACTCATGTAAATGGTTTTTAAGTCTTGCAAAAAGACAAAGCAATAATTTGCCCATGTTGTAACATGACATTATCCAGACAGCTTGGGGAATATATATTGCCAAAGATTTTGGCAACAACTATTTATTTATGAGCTTGCTGGCTACCTTATGCCAGTGCATATCCACATATGCCATATGTAGGGAGAATATTGCAACATGTTTTGTTATTTCCTTGGTTAGTTGTGGAATTTGTCAAATTCTATGTGAAAATGTATACATTTTTGTGGTAAATTTTCCAGAATTCTTAAGGTGACATCTACGTGTATTCTTTGTCTGGCAATTATCTTTAGTTTTATTGCTTTACAACAGGCACGTGTCGCCCAAGAATGTATCACCTTGTACAGCAGGGATTTTCTTCAGACACCTGCAACAAAAGTTTTGCTAAATCAAAGAATATCCTTTCTTTGTGTGTGTGTGTGTATGTGTATTTCAAGGCAAATTGTGAATGGGAAGAAGACAATGTGGCTTGTGTCTGTAGGGATTTGGAGTTTAACAATGTCATAAAACATAACAGAAAATGTACTCTAAGGACAAAATATTTATAATTCAATAACTTAAAAAATTTTTGTTTAAAATGAAATTTAAAAGAATTTTTGGTGGAAAAAAAAATATAAAGTAAACTAAAAAAAAAAAAACAAGTAAACAGGCACTAAGTTCGGCCGGGCCGAAATTTGGATACCCACCACCTCGGGTATATATGTAAACCCCATTTCTTTACAATCCGGTGAAAATTGGATAACTTAAGCACCCAAATTCGAAACGGACATTAAGTGGCCTAATATATTGGGTTGCCCAAAAACTAATTGCGGATTTTTCATATAGTCGGCGTTGACAAATTTTTTCACAGCTTGTGACTCTGTAATTGCATTCTTTCTTCTATCAGTTATCAGCTGTTACTTTTAGCTTGCTTTAGAAAAAAAGTGTAAAAAAGTATATATGATTAAAGTTCATTCTAAGTTTTATTTAAAATGCATTTACTTTCTTTAAAAAAATCCGCAATTACTTTTTGGGCAACCCAATATATGTCACTATTCAATTTTGTAGAACAAAATATTGGCCTTTTTGGCAGATATATCCAATTATAAACCGATCTGAACAATATTAAGGTCGGATATCGTGAGGCTCACAAAAACTCACTGTTTCAAATTTTAACGAAATCGGGTAATAAATAAAGCTTCAGTCCCCTTATCGGCGGATCGGTCTATATGGCTGCTATATTTAAATATAGACCGATCAGAATTATGTTTAGGTCGGATGTTGGGAGGCTTAAAACTGCCCCCTATTCCAAATTTCAGCGAAATCGGATAAAAAATAAAGCTTTTATGGGCTTCAGAAACTTTATCGGCAGATCGGTCTATATGACAGCTATATCTAAATATAGTCCGATCTGTACCATATTTAGGTCGGAAGTTGGGAAGATTAAAACTGCAGCCTATTCCAAATTTCAGCGAAATCGGATAAAAAAATAAAGATTTTATGGGCTTTAGACCCTTTATCGAGAGATCGGTCTATATGGAAGCTATATCCAAATATAGGCCGATCTAAACCATATTTAGGTCAGATGTCGGGTAGCTTACAATAACCCATTGCTTCAAATTTCAGCGAAATCGGTTTATAAATAAAGCCTTTATGGGCATTAGACCCTTTATCGGGAGATCGGTCTATATGGCAGCTATATCTAAAGATGGTCCGATTTGAACCGTATTTAGGTCGTTTGTAGGGAGGCCTAAAATTATTCATTGTTTCAAATTTCAGCGAAATCGGATAAAAAATAAAGCTTTTATGGGCTTTAGACCCTTTATCGGCAGATCGGTCTACATGACCGCTTTATCTAAATATAGTCCGATCTGAACCATACTTGGGTCGGATGTCAGGAGACCAAAAATAAATCACTTTTTAAAATTTCAGCGAATTCGGATAAAAAATAAAGCTTTTATGGTCTTCAGACCCTTTATCGGCAGAACGGTCTATATGGCAGATATATCTAAATATAGTCCGATCCAAACCATATTTATGTCGGATATCAGCAGGCCAAAAATAACTCATTGTTTCAAATCTTAGCGAAATCGGTTAAAAAATAAAGCTTTTATGGCCTTCAGACCCTTTATCGGGAGATCGGTCTATATGGCAGCTATATCTAAATATAGTCCGATCTGAACCACATTTACGTTAGATGTCGGGAGGTTTAAAATAAGCCACTGTCTTAAATTTCAACGAAATCGGGTAACAAATATAGCTTTTATGGTCTACAGATCCTTTATCGGGAGATTGGACTATATGGCAGCTATATCCAAATATTGTCTGACCTGAACCATATTTAGGTCGGATGTTGGGAGGCTTAAAATAACCCACTGTTTTAAATTTCAGCGGAATCGGGTAATAAGTAAAGCTTTTATGGGCTTCAGACCCTTTATTGGGAGATCGGTCTATATGGCAGCTATATCTAAATATGATCAGATCTAATCCATATTCAGTTATTCAGTTATTGGGAAGCCTTAAACTACTCACTGTTTCAAATTTCAGCAAAATTGGATAACAAATAAAGTTTTTATAGGCATTAGACCCTTTATCGGAAAATCGGTCTATATAGCAGCTATATCCAAATATGGTCCGATTTGGCCCATTGAGGAACTTAACCAGCGTGCATCAAAAAGACGTATCAGAGCCAAATTTCAGCTCAATATGTAAATTTTTGCAGGCCCTAGAGTGACTACAACAGACGGACGGATAGACGGACAGACACACGGACATTGTTAAATCGTCTTAGAATTTTACGACGATCCGAAAGATATGTAGTTTTTAGGGTCGGAAATTGATATTTCGATGTGTGGCAAACGAAATGACTAAATGAATATACCCCCTAACCAACAGTGGTGGATATAACAAGTAAAGGCGTGCTTATTTTGGCCGGGCCGTATCTTATTCACCCTTCACCATAGATTGTATTTTTTAAGTTCTTTTCCCGGTACTCCTTTTAAGGTAAATAAAGGATTAAGAAAAGCAATTGCTATGCTATTGAAGCTATATCAAGTTATGGCCCGATTCGGACCATTATTGAATTAAATAAATCATTGTGTAAAATTTTAGCCAAATCAAATAAAAATTGCGCCCTTTATGGACTCAAGAAATAAAATCGGAAGATCGGTTTATAGAAGAGCTGTATCAGGCTATAAACCGATTCAGACTATATCTCGCCCTCTAGAGGCCTAAGAAGTCAATATCCGAGATCGGTTTATATGGGAGCTATGTCAGGTTTTGAACCGATTTGGCACCGTTGTTGGAAGTCATACGAAAAAACTTCATGCACAATTTCAGCTAAATCGTGTAATAATTGCGCCCTCTAGTGGCTCAAAAAGTCAAGATCCAAGATCGGTTTATACGGAAGCTATGTTAGGTTTTGAACTAATTTAGACTATAATTGACACAGTTTTTGATGGTCAAATCAAAACACTTCACGCACAATTTCAGCCAAATCGGATAAAAATAGCGCCCTCTATAGGCCTAAGAAGTCAATATACGAGATTTGTTTATATGGGAGCTATGTTAGGTTATGGACCGATTTGGACCATACTTGGCACCGTAGTTGAAAGTCATACGAAAAAACTTCGTGCACAATTTCAGATTAATCAGGTAATAATTGCGCCCTCTAGCGGCTCAAGAAGTCAAGATCCAAGATCGGTTTATACGGGAGCTATATTAGGTTTGAACTAATTTAGACCATACTTGACACAGTTATTAACGGTCAAATCAAAACACTTCACGCACAATTTCAGCCAAATGGTATAATAATTGCGCCCTCTAGAGGCCTAAGAAGTCAATATTCGAGATTGGTCTATATGGGAGCTATGTTAGGTTATGGACTGATTAAATGCAGTTGTTGAAAGTCATAATGGAACAGCTCATGCAAAGTTTCCGCCGAATGGGAATTGCGCCCTCTAGAGTCTCAAGAAGTCAAGACCCCAGATCGGTTTATATGAAAGCTATATCAAGTTATAAACCGATTTATACAATACTTAGCACCGTTTTTGGAAATGGCACCAAAACACTACGTGCAAAATTTCAGCCAAATCGGATAATAATAGCGCCCTCTAGAGGCGAAAGAAGTCAAGACCCAAGATGGGTTTATATGGCAGGTATATCAAAACATGGACCAATATGGCCCATTTACAATCCCAACCGACCTACACTAATAAAAAGTATTTGTGCTAAATTTCAAGCGGCTAGCTTTACTCCTTCGAAATTAGCGGGCTTTTGACAGACAGACGGACGGACATGACTAGATCGACATAAATTGCCATCACGATCAAGAATATATATACTTTATGGGGTCAAAGACGAATATTTCAAGGTGGTGGAGGGCATAAAAAACTTCTTAGGGAGCATTTACATAAATTGATTTTCTAGGGAAAATTTCGTTGAAATTTTGTCTTTAGAAGTTTTAGCAAAAGATTGGTCTTATCTTGGGTCAGGTTAGATGAGACACACAATCTCTAAGTATCCGCCCGGCGCCTTATGATCCGCTACCATACGATTTTGTATCTCACCAGAAGTCTTGCCAAAAAGATAGTCGCAGGAATTTTGTTTTTTTATGAAAATTTTAAATAAATGTTGTCTTTAAATAAAATTTCATATTGTTTTGCTTTAGAGAAACTGGCTTGTGTTAATGTTTATTCATTTTCCCCTTTTACAACTTAATGCAAATATTTGCAAAGACAATGAATTTTGAATTTAAATTCATTATTTATTTATCAATTCTCAACTCGGGTGTAACCCCCCAATCCAATCTCTTGTCAATTTGCTTTAATGTTGATTTTTTATGAGATCTTCAATCGTAAAATAAACAATTCAAATTCTCTAAGGCCCCATAAACAAAAGGTAATATTTTTTTCTTTTTGGCAACAAAGCTAAAAACGAGAAATCCAAAAACAAGGTGAACCAAACAAAATGAATAAGAAAGAGAGAAAAAAAAAGAATTTTGTACCTTAAGCCATTGTCAAGGAAATGGAAAAGCAACAACTCGATTTTGTCGAAATTGCCTATAGACACAACAATAAAGACATTGTATGCTTGCGACACAACAAAGAAAACAAGTTTTCGTTGGGAAGAACCTATACGAGAAAAATCGAGTTAGTTTTTTTTTCCAATAGTCAGCATAAAATGAAACCATAGGGAGTGGACAGATAATTTGATGTTGATATTTCCTTTGCATGCTATGATTGCCTAAAAGTAGGCAATAGTTTTTTTTTTGTTGTTGCAATATTCCATGTTGGTATAAAAAATTCATAGACAAAGAAACTGGTAGAATGCTCGATAATCGGTTATGCAAACAAACAGCTTAAACTCCTAGCTGTTACAGGCTGGCAAGGAAGAGTTCGAAAAATAAAAAAGGAAAAAAGGAAAAAGGATCAAAGGCGTATGAGTGTTATTTAATTTTACCAAACTCGTACGCAATGTGATGAGTACTGGCAAATTTTGTAAAGCTTTTGTTTTAATATAGGTTGTCCTACAGTCTAGGTAAAACCTACGCCTACACACCTTTCCAGGTAAAGTTGGTTTTATTTGCATAATATTATTGTCAATTCCTTTTTATACCCATCAACATAGGATAGGGGGTATTTTCCTTTAGTCATTGCGTTTGCAGCACATCGAAATAACCATTGCAGGCACTTCCTAGTATATATAGTTCTGATCGCAGTGAAATTCTAAAACGATTTTACGATGTCTGTTCGTCTGTCAGTTGTACAAACTCAAAAACTGAGATATTGAGCTAAAATTGTGCAAAAATCTGTATTTCTTGAAAACGCAGGTTAAGTTCTTGGAAGTGTCAAGATCGATCTGCCTATTAAGGTTCTTGAGCTCATAACAGAAACATGTATTAACCAATTTTACAGTAATTCGGGACATTGACTTCTGTTAGGTCACTTGTCATTAGAACCGAATATGGTCCAGATAGGACCTTATTTAGAAATAGCTACCGTATAGACCGACTTGTCGATTTAAGGTCTGATCCATTAAAGTCGGAACTATTATCCGATTTCTCTGAAGTTTGAAACATTTGGTTATATTAAGGGTCCCATCTTCCGACACGATTATGGTCTAGATCGGACCATATTTATATATAGCTACCATATAGACCGATCTGCTTATTATGAGTCTTGAGCTGATTTCGCGGACATTTGGAACAGCGACTCGTTTAGGCCTCCGTCCTCCGAATCGAATATGGTCCAGATCGGACCTTATTTAGATATATCTGCCATATAGACCGGAGACCACCATAGCGCAGAGGTTAGCATGTCCGCCTATGACGCAGCACGCCTGGATACGAACCCTCCTCCAATTCTCCTAATGTTGGCGACATTTGAGAAGTACTATGCTATGTGAAATGTTTCCCCCAAAGAGGCATCGCATTGCGTCACGCCGTTCGGACTCGGCTATAAAAAGGAGGACCCTTTTCATTGAGCTTATATGTGATATGATATGATATGCTGATATATAAAAGTTTCCCTAGTTCCTTAGTGGAATGTCCATGGGCAAATTTGCATTTTTGCCATTTAGACCGATCTTCCGATTTGGGTTCTTAAGCCGATAGAAGAAGACTTGGACAAGATAATTTAGATTTTCTATGCATAGAATACATTGACGACAATGTTAACAGGATCTGGTGGCCCACCTGGCCACCTGTGGGGTCTTTCGATCATAGTTGTCCTCTTCGGGATAGGAAATAACCCCAAGTAAAACCCTGGATGCCCGGGCCGATTCGGAATATTGGGAAAGAGGTCCGCAGACTTTTTAACGGAGCAGGTTTTAAAAAGCGAGGTATATTGGGATGTGCATTACACACGGCTCAAGAAATACAATTAAATTACCAGAGCGGCAAAACGTGCCTCCTGGAAGGTTGTTTGCGAACAGGTCGATAACGTTTATGACGCCGCCAAGTAGATAAAGTTTCTCTCTAAAACGCATGTCCAAACTAAAACGTTAATAGACGACATTGAAGTGAGAGAGACAACGGAGGACATTTTGAGGCTTTTAACGAAAACCCATTTTCCCCAGGATACGACGGGACTCACGGAGACACCGGAATCTTGGAATAATGATGTTGATCGAAGGTTTATGGTTACGGAATCTGTGCTGAAGGAGGAGGAGCTTCAAACCATTTAAGTCACCCGGATCAGATGCAAAAATTTCCGGCGTTACTACAGAAGAAAGCAGACTATATGAAGACTCACCTGACCAATATTTTCACAGTGTGCCCGGGACTTGTATACACTCCGAAAGCTTGGTAGGAGGCAGGAGTGGTATTTATACCCATATTGCCCTCCCAGGAAAGTTATGTAACACCACAGGCCCACAGACTCGAAACCATGCAACGTATTGTGGACACCATGATAAGGAGTAGGACATCCAGCGATCTGTTCAAATACAAACAGCATGCCAATGTCAAGGGAAGGTCGGGGGAGACTGCCCTGCACGAGGTTGTGCATAAAATAGAAGAATCCTTCGATGCCAAAATGTACACACTGGCGTTGTGCATTGACATCGAGGAGGCTTTTAACAATGCGCGAAACGACACACTGATCCAACACTTAGACCAGTATAGAGTGGACCCAGTCCTTAGAGACTGCATTTTATCGCTACTCCTATGGGTGACCACCATAAATTACCTATTGCAGATGGTGACTGAGGAGGGACTTGTTATGCAATGCAGACGATGTTATAATACTCCTAAGGGGAAAGGATCCGAACCAGTTATGCAGACGGGCCGAAAAAGTCGTGCTGACACACGACTGGGTTAGACCTAAAAATCTTAATTTTAACCCAGAGAAGAAGACGAGAAAGACAAGTTAGACCTAAAAATCTCAATGTTAACCCAGAGAAGAAGACGAGGAAGACGAATGTGGGCCAATTTGATGCACCACATTTCCTCAATAAAACGATTTCGATATCTGAAAAGGACAAATACTTAGTCGTGGTCTTGAACAGGAAGCTGTATTGGAAAAGTTACATTCAGGAGCATACTGAGAAGGCTCACAAATGTTGGGCACTATGTAGACGGGCCGTAGGCTCGAAATGGGGCCTGAATCCAAGGATAGTCCACTGGTTCTATAGAAGCGTGATTAGACCATTACTTACTTATGCCTCAGTAGTTTGGAGGAATGAGATGGAGATCAAGTGAAACGTTAGGATAATACAAAAGGTTCAGAGAACATGTTGTCTTGGCATAGGCAGAGCGTAGTCTTCGCCAACTAGGGCATTCGAGGCTTATCTAGATATCCGACCCATAGACATACAGATTAAGTGTGAGGCAGCCGCTGCGGCTATGAGACTTAAGGCGATGAGGGAATGGATAGAGAATGGGAGCAGCTCATACCATCGCGATATATTCGAGGCGACGATAGGAAACCTGGAAGGAATGGAAGAGGTTTTCGATCGATTACCTGAAGCGACACTTGTCGTGCGAGTGCGAGGCACTGCTGCCAGCGGCCCAGTCTTGGGTTGACGGAATCCTAGTACTGTCATTTCGAAGATCATTTTACACGGATGGATCAAAGCTTGAGGACAGAGTGGGCCTGGGGACTATAGTGAGAACCCTGGGACCATAATACGGTCCTGCAGGCGGAGATAAGGGCAATCACGAAATGTGTGAGTTGATGTGGTGTTAACACGAGGACGTCGAGTACTTTATGAACATCTTTATAGACAGTAAACTGGCCAAATGGCCAATAACAACCAGGACGGTAAGATCACAAACAGTTTTGGAGTGTTAGAAGGAGATTAACGCCTCCGCTGAGAATGCCACGATCCTCATTGTTTGGATGCCGAGCCATAGCGGCGTAAGGTGGAATAAAAAACCAGACGATTTGGCAGTGAAGGCATGAGGACTGCCGTCAACAAACTTGGTTAAACCAAAGCCTTTCGGGTCGACGCAGTCCGAGTTAAGAGCGTGGGCTATGAATAGGCATGTAACACTGTAAAACAGTGAAACGTTCGGCAGGACGACGAAAATGCTATGGGGAGATCCGGATTATGAGAAAACGAGGCTATTACTGAAAGAAAGCAAGCAGGAGATCAGTAAAGCTTTCAATCAAGCCTCTCAAAATCCCGACTGTAAACGATCCAGATCGGACCATATTTTGATATAGCTGTCATATAGGCAGATCTGCCGATTTGGGTCTTAAGCCTTTAAAAGCCAACCCAGTGGGTTGGACTAGGTCCACCATTGTTTCAATCGTAAATGGTCCACATAGGACCATATTTCGATTTGGCTGCCATTAAGACTGATTTGCCGACATTGGGTCAAAAACCTGCAAAAAGGAGCATGTATTATTAGATGTCGCTGAAATTTGAAGCAGTTTATTGTCCCATTTTTAACAATAACCATACATAGATATAGCTGCTATATACTCCGTTTTTCCAATTTAGGGTCATAGTTCCGAAAAAAATAGAGATTTATTGTCCGATTTCGCTGAAACCGTTATGTCTATAAGAGTTCTAGGCACATGAATCATATATGATGTAGACCATTCCATATTTGGATATAACTATGGTTATGGTAGTGGAGTTGCAATAAAATGAGATGGAGGATGAATATATCCATGGTGGTGGGTATTCAAAGTTCAGCCCGGCCGCACTTTATGCCTTTTTACTTGTTTGCCATTTCGTTTATTTTTTGCCTTTCAAATTTCCGTCTGTGTCTTCATCCATGCTCAAAACGATTCATAGGCAGACACAATGTTTTTTCTTACTAACCCAAAACCACTTCGTTGCAGTTTATTTCTTAGCATCATATGGGAATTCGGTCTTATTTGCCCATATCATTAGCCTTAAAGGAATTTTTTTTGCAACATAAAATTTAATTTGAAATGATTGCCTGATATGTGGTTAAAAAGCACTTGAGAATGTTGAATATATGGAGGGTGATAGCGTTGCAAAAAATGATTGGATCAATGATTTGTGAAAAAGAGATTTAAGTGAAGCTTGCTTCGTTAGGCATCGATATGCCAAACGATTAGTCGAAAGAAATGCAAACAACTCTTCAAAGGTTAGAGTGTGTAAGAAAGAAGAAAGAACAGATTTGAGAAAGAAAAGCAATATTTGAAACTTTTGGGCGAAGGTCTTGAGACAAGGAGGAAAAGGTTAATCAACTCTTGGATGAAGCAAATCACAAAGAGAGAAGTTTTAAAATCAATGTAAACAAATCTCAAGCCGAATATAGGGTTAGGAAAGTTTAATTTGGTAGCACACCATAGGTAAGAGCACACCATACGAACTGTCCGAAATCTTCTCACTCAGACAATTATTGGCCAATGTGTAAAGAGACAGACAAACAGACTGGACATAAAACCAATGACCTCCACACTTGTTATACGAGTTCGCTTTTAACTCAGCAGCAGGGGGCCACCGTAGCGCAGAGGTTAGCATGTCCGACTATGACGCTGAACGCCTGGATTCGAATCCTGGTGAGAACATCATAAAAATTCTCAGCGCTGGTTTTCCTCTCTAACCCTCTCTAAACAGAAAAATTTCTTGAAATTTCGCGAAATTTCTTGAGCCCTTAGAAGCCTGAATTTTCATCCGAATTAGCAGAAATTTGGAACAAAGAGTTGAGTTATGACTTCCACCATACATGCCAAGTATGATCCGAATCGGTCAATTAACAGATGTATTTCAAATATAAACCGATCCCCGGATTTGACTTCTTCAGCCCTTAGAAGCGAAAATTTTCGCCTGACTTTGCTGAAATTTGGCACAAAACCCCATCTTATATATGGTGATAAGTATCGATATCCCGAAAATTCAAATACAAACTCACTTAATAAGGATACATTATTAGTGGAATCCATGGTGGTGGGAACAAAAGTTTCGGCCCGGCCGAACTTAGCGCAATTTTAGTTGATTTTTGTTTGTGGTGGGCCACCGTTGAGCAATGGTTAGCATGTCGCCTATGACGCTCAACGCATGGATTCAAATCCTGGCGAGAACGCCAAAACCAATTTTTAGCGGTGATTATCACCTCCTAATGCCGATAAAATTTTTGAGGTACTGAAACATTTGGTACGGCAACCATGTGAAAACTTCTAATCAAAGAGGCCTCGCACTGCTGCACGCCGTCCTGATTCGGCTTTTAAAGGGAGGCCCCTTATCTTTGAGCTTAAACTTGCATCGAACAGCGCTCGCTGATATATGAGAAGTTTGCCGCTGTTCCCTTATGGAACGTTTATGGGCCAATTTGCATTTGGTATTTTTTTCATGACATCTAACAGCCATAAAAAGTACTGTCATTATCGGTCCATCGTCGTAGAAATCTAAGACAATCTAGCCATGTCCTTTCGTCTGTCCGCCTGCCTGTCCGTCTGTGTGTTGAAATCACGCTACAGTTCTTAAAAATAGAGATATTGAGCTGAAATTTTCCACATAATTATTATTTTGTCCATAAGCAGGTCAAGTTCGAATATGGGCTATATCGGACCGATCCCATATAGACCGATCCGCGAATTAGGGTCTTAGGCCCATAAAAGTCACATTTATCATCCGATTTCGCTGAAATTTGGGACAGTGCGTTGTGTTAGGCCCTTCGACATTCTTCTTCAATTTAGCCCATATCGGTCATATATCGGTCCAGATTTCGATATAGCTGCCATATAGATCGTTACCTTGATGTAAGGTCTTAGGCCCATAAGAGACGGATTTATTGTCCGATTTCGCCGAAATTTTGAACAGTGAGTTGAGTTAGGCCCTTTAAAGTCCCTTTTAAATTTAGTCTGGCTCGGTTCAGATTTGGTTATAGCTGCCTCTCGACTTATATTCTTGGTGCATTCATAATTCGATTACGCATAATCCGATTACACAGTGACTTACGTTTTCGACATCCATATCGTATATGGTTTAGATCGGTCTACTTTTGGATATAGCTACCAAAAAGACCAATATTTTGTTATACAAATTTAAACAATGTCTTGTACTTATTAGACCACTCAATGTCAATGCCGAATTTGGTCCAAATTGAACCATATTTCGATATAGCTGCTATGCTGGCATTAATTGTGTACTTTTGAACGGGTTATGACGAGTGGTGGTTCACATGTATACCCGAGGTGGTGGGTATCCAAAGTATGACCCGGCCAAACTTAACGCCTTTTTACTTGTTTAGCATGTCCGTCTATGATGCTGAACGCATGGGTTCGAATCCTGGCGAAACCATCAGAAAAAATTTTCAGCGGTGGTTTTCCCTTTCTAATGCTGGCAACATTTGGGAGGTACTATGCCATGTAAAACTTTTCTCCATAGAGGTGTCGTACTGGTGCACGCCGTTCGGACTCGGCTATAAAAAGGAGGCCCCTTATCATTGAGCTTAAACTTGAATCGGACTGCACTCATTGATAAGTAAAAAGTTTGCCCCTGTTCCTTAGCGGAACGTCCATGGGCAAAATTTGCATTTTCAAAGAAATTTTCTCTTATACATTACAAATGGCTGACTTGCTTAAAAGGGTGCTTAAATTTATGCCATTACATGTTCCTTTTTAACTTTGAAGAGAAACTTTTTGAAAATGAGGCTTAAGGGATTTGTTAACAGTTAAGGCTTAAACTTGCCTTCATAACTTTAGTCATGATAAAAGCTTTACTTTTGCTCCTAAAGACATTGTGTTTCTATAACTTTGTCCCAAGGTTGGAGAATACTCGTACTTGTACACCTATGCGTATGATCAATAGAAATAATGAGATAAAGTTGTTGCATGTGGCAACAACTTAGCCATAAAACTGTATAGCGTTTATATAAAAAAAAAGCGGAACATTTTTCCTATTTCTTTTATATTCCATGGGAATGATAGATAATTCCATATCAAAATCAAATTCTTTGTGTTGTTCACGAATTAAGTCCTTTTTAGTTCATATTTTGCTATGGTTTTGAGAAATTTAATTTACCCTACGTCAATATGCTTTATTTAAATAGCGTCCCCTTGTTTAGTTGGTTTAGGTAAGAACTCCTAAATTCATGCTAAGTTACTACACCCCACCTCCATGGAAAATCCCTATTTATATGCAATAAAATGTAAAGGGAAGCATATTCCCAATGACCATGGTAATATAATTGCCATCAAAACATGCTGTAAAATAGCAAACTAACTAAGCTTCGAATAGAGCGCCTAAATTTATGCTACAGCACGTTATTAACTTAACTTTGTGAGGAAACTATTTGCAAGGGGATCTTTGACTAAGGCAGTACTTTCTATTCATGCTTCTGCTACTGTTAAGGTTTTATTATCATTTTTATATTCCGTTTATTACTCGTTACTTTTCTGTCTTTTTGTGTGTGCTGGCGGTAGAGGTGAAGTTGTTCAACGCTTATCATTTCCCCATCCACGTTTTGCTGTTTTTTTCTCATTCCCCAACACCAAGCTGTAGATGAGGTGTTTGATTGCTGGACACGCTGGCATTTAGGTGGTCGCCACATCACACTTTCATGCCATCGATGTGTTCATTTCTGGGGAATTCAAAGAGCAGTGGCTTAGTGGTGCCAGTCAAAGTGGATGACTTGAAGTGGTTATTGTCAATATTTGCATTTGCAATTGACTGAATATCACATCGTGCATAATAATGATGATTACTTTCTGGCATTTCTATCCATGTATATGTGTTTCTCGGAAACACTCTTTCTATGAGTTTGCTCGAAATAAATGACTGCCATTGAGTAGTTTTTGCTGTTTGACTATTTGTGTTGAAGGGAAAACAAGAATAGCAAAAACAAGTAAAAGCGTGATAAGTTCGGCCTGGCCGAAGCTTATAAACCCTCCACCATGGATCGCATTTGTCGAGCTCTTTCCACGGTATCGCTTTGTAGGCAAACTAAGGATAAAAGAAATGAATTGCTATGTTATTGGAACAGTATCAAGTTATTGTTCATTTCGGACCATAATTGAATTGAATTTTGGAGACCATAGTAGACATCATTGTGTAAAAATTCATCCAAATCTAGAAAGAATTGCGCAATTTAGGAGCTGAAAAATTAAAATAGGGAGATTGGTTTATAGGGGAGCTGTATCAAGCCACTGTATCGGAGGCCACCATAGCGCAAAGGTTAGCATGTCCGCCTATGACGCTGAACGCCTGGGTTCGAATCCTGGCGAGACCATCAGAAAAATATTCAACGGTGGTTTTCCCCTCCTAATGCTGGCGACATTTGTGAGGTACTATGCCATATAGAACTTCTCTCCAAAGAGGTGTCGCACTGCGGCACGCCGTTCGGACTCGGCTATAAAAAAGGAGGCCGCTTATCATTGAGCTTAAAACTTGAGTCGGACTGCACTCATTGATATGTGAGAAGTTTGCCCCTATTCCTGAGTGGAATGTTCATGGGCAAAATTTTCAATTTGCAATCAAGCTATTGATCGATTCAGACCATATTAGACATGTATGTTGAAGGTCATGAGAGAAGCCGTTGCACAAAATTTCAGCCAAATCGGACGAGAATTGCGCCCTCCAGAGGTTCAAGAAGTGAAGATCCCAGATCGGTTTATATGGCAGTTATATCAGATTATAGACCGATGTGAACCATATGTGGCACAATTGTTGGAAGTTATAACAAAACACATTGTGCGAAATTTCAGCCAAATCGGATAGGAATTGCGTCCCATAGTACCTCAAGAAGTCAAGACCCAAGATCGGTTCATATGGCAGCTATATCAGATTATGAACCGATTTGAACCATATGTGGCAAAATTGTGGAAAGTTGTAATAAACACCACATGCAAAATTTCAGTTAAATCGGACGAGAATTGCGCCTTTTAGAGTCTCATGAAGTCAAGACCCCAGATAGGTTTATACAACAGCTATATCAGGTTATGGACCAACTTGAACCATATGTGACACAGTTGTTGGATATCATAACAAAACACGTCGTGCAAAATTTCATCCAAATCGGATAATAATTGCGTCCTCTGGTGGCTCAAGAAGTCAAGACCCCAGATCGGTGTATATGGCAGTTATATCAGGTTATGGACCGAATTGAATTATTCTTAACACAGTCGTTGGAAGTCATAACAAAATACGTCGTGCAAAATTTCAGCCAATTCGGATAGGAATTGCGCACTCTAGACGCTCAAGAAGTCAAGACCCCAGATACGTTTGTATGACAGCTATATCAGGTTATGAACCGATTTGAATCTTACTCAACACAGTTGTTAAAAGTGATACAAAAACACTACGTGCAAAATTTCAGTTAAATCGGACGAGAATTGCGCTCTCTAGAGGCTCAAGAAGTCTAGACCCATGATCGGTTTATATGGCAGCTATATCAAAACATTGACCGATTTGGCCCATTTACCCTTCCAAGCGACCTACACTTATCAAAAGTATTTGTTGAAAATTTCAAGCGGCTAGCTTTACTCCTTCGAAAGTTAGCGTGCTTTCGACAGACGGACGGACAGACGGACATGGCTAGTTCGACTTTACGGGGTCTCAAACGCATATTTCAAGGTGTTACAAACAGAATGACGAAATTAGTATACCCCCATCCTACGGTGGAGGGTAAAAAAACAAAAAAAGGAAAAATATTTTTGTGTAGAAAAATTGTTATACTCGTAGCGTGCGAGGCGCATATTTTGAACACACCAATGAAGGGCAACAGTAGAAAATTTGGCGGGTATGGAATTTGTATACCCACAAATAAAGGATGAGGCCATTATAACATTTTAAAATATTATTCTGCTATATCGGTATGTAACGAAGTGTTACCAAATTTAGCTGTCTATTTTCTCAAAGGTTAACCTATTGAATATAATTTTATAAGTTAATCTTGGAACAACATTATTGAACATATATATTGGGTTGCCCAAAAAGTAATTGCGGATTTTTTAAAAGAAAGTAAATGCATTTTTAATAAAACTTGGAATGAACTTTAATCAAATATACCTTTTTTACACTTTTTTTCTAAAGCAAGCTAAAAGTAACAGCTGATAACTGACAGAAGAAAGAATGCAATTACAGAGTCACAAGCTGTGAAATATATGAAAAATCCGCAATTATTTTTGGGCAACCCAATATAATGCATTTTGGCTTTCCCGTGACTTGTACTCTTTGTTGAAAAAATTAGGCAAAGTCATGCCTTTGACTTAAGCTCTTCTTTTTCTTGTTTTGCACCATCATCAAGCCTGTCAACCAAAAGTTAGCATTTCATAAAAAAAATAAATAAAAAGATTTCATTGTCTACTATCTTTTTGTTATATTTAATGTGTCCACCATCATGTCACTTAACTGATGGATGCCAAGAAAGAGTAAGATTACCTTTTTTGGTCTGTGATAAATGATTTATTAACCCCCAAAATGAGACAGAGCTTTTGGAACACTTTGAAAAGTCATTCACACGACTGGTCAAAATTAATTGAATATGAAGGTGCCTTAAATGTACTCTCCGAAGACGCCACAAACAGATTGCATGAGCTCTATAAAAACCCTAAGGGTAAAAATTAAATATTAGACATACTTGAGACTAAATTAATCGATTTATCTGTTTTGGACATTAGGACACAAAGTGATTTTAGCTAAATTATTAATGACTTGTCTGCTGCAAGATATGCCTGAGCATTAAATATTGTGTAGTTTATATGGGGATGTTGGTGATTATGCTGATGCGAAATGCAAGCAAAATATGGTAGCAATAGAAATCCAGACAGGGGAAACGAAGAGACAAATGAACGTTGATATATTCAGGAGTCAGAAAGTACAAAGTCCGAAAATTATATCAAAGAAATCAAAATCAAACCATCGCAAAGGCCACCGTAGCGCAGAGGTTAGCATGTCCGCCTATGACGATGATCGCCTGGGTTCGAACCTTGGCGAGAACATAATGCAAATTTTCAGCGGTGGTTATCCCCTCCTAGTGCTGGCGACATTTGGGAAGTACTATACCATTTGGTATGGAAGCCATGTAAAAACTCCTCCACAAAGAGGTGTCGCACTGCGAAACGCCCTTCGGATTCGGCTAAAAAAGAAGGTCCCTTATCATTGAGCTTAAACTTGAATTGGACGGCACTCATTGATATGTGAGAAGTTCGGCCCTGTTCCTTAGTGTTCATGGGCAAATTTACATTTGCATGGGATCGCAAAAAGCTAGTAAAAAATCTGCCATCTGAGAACTGTTAATGATAACTCTTTGAAATTTTAAATATTAAATGCTGAGGTGTTAAGGAGCTGATGTTGAAAATTTCAAAAAAATACGGAAAAATTAAATGTTTATGAATTTTTGCTTTCACTGATTATGCAGCAAAGGTTTCCACCCGTTTGAGATTGAGATGTAGAGGAGTTAGAATGAAGTCCGGAAATTTTACCAAACAATCAAACGTCAAACATCAAACTGATGACTTTGATGCAGGCGCTTCCTCCTGCAGTGACAAAAAAAGGAAGTCTGTTAACAGATACAGATAATGTGCTTGGGATATGGGAAGAACTTTTTTCCCCGATGCTAGTGGCCGATGATGGTATAGTCAGAAAGACGACCAAGAAGAAGTGATCCGACTGAAGAACAACAAGGCAGCAGAAGCCGATGAGTTGCCCGTTGAACTACTTTAGACCTGAGGCGGCATGTTGATAGGGCGTATGCATCAGCTAGTCTGAGCAATCTG
The DNA here is from genome assembly GCF_963082655.1 of Stomoxys calcitrans. NCBI lineage: Eukaryota > Metazoa > Arthropoda > Insecta > Diptera > Muscidae > Stomoxys > Stomoxys calcitrans. The sequence goes on from NC_081554.1 coordinate 21,719,469, forward strand.
GCTAAAACAACTCATACTCAAATATTGGAAATTCAACATAGTACGTCCCGTACACAAGAAATGATACAAGACGGAATATGCCAACTAGAGAAGAAGAAGCCTCTTTTCCATCGCATACAAGATACCCATGAGCGAACTGTGTGAAAGATTAAAACCTAAATTCAATTAGATAATTGGGCCCTTTCAATCTGGCTTTAGACCTGGTAAGTCCATCACAGACCAGATATTCACACTTCGCCAAATCTCGGAAAAGACCCGAGAAGGACAGATCAATTCCTACCATCTCTTCGTTAACTACAAAGCCTCTTTCGATAGCCCTATACATTCAAAATATTTCAAGCAATAATAAGACTCTGCAGCATGACACCTATATCAGCGAATATAAAAGAAACCTTTCGAACCATTCAATGCCGAACAAGGTTTCAGACAAGGAGACAAGTTAATATCCTGTTGGAGAAAATTATACGAGATGCAGGTATGAATAGGCACTAATTAAAAACATATCCCCATTACAAAGTTAACACTGCTCACAATTTTCTTTTTTTTTAGCCATATCATGAATTATCAAATTTTGCTTTCCCATAATCATAATCTCTGTGTTAAACAAAAACAGCCATATTTTTTTTGACTTTTTTTGAAATGGCAAACAATGAAGTCCAAAGTTTAAGAAAATATTGACCACAATTGGAAACTTTTTCTCAGGGAAAAAAAACAAAGTCATACTAAATAAAGAGTTTTTAAAGATAACAGAATAACAAAAGCGTTCTCTGATGGACCATGGCTAAAAACGAACAAACAAATATTCTCAGAGTATAAAATAAACAGAAAGAGGTAACTTTTAATATAAAAGCTTTGTTGCTAAATCTAAAAGGGACTAATTAATATAAATTTACAGCTTCAAAAAGGGGGGAAAGCCAAACTCAATGTCAACAACAGCCCTAAGAGCAGATTTCAAACAACATGATGATGATGATGGCCCTTGATGTCTAGCCATCAAGCAATGAAGTTTCAAACATAATTAACTTTAATAGCTTCATTATATAACCATTCGCTGTCAGCCTTGGATATGACATGCATAGAGAATGGTGCAGGTAGAACTTGAAATTCATTTAAAAGTTTTCCTTGGCTTGCCTCCCTATCTCTGGGGAAACATTTTACAACATAGTTATCAAACTTAATGATGTTGGGGGCAAAAATTGATGCCTTGACAGCGGTCTGATGTTCAGGGGACATGGCAAAGTATGTGTATGCATCAGCTCATAAAAATAGTTGGAAAATTATTTGCGCCTCTTGTTTTTCCAAATGGTCAAACTATTCGCGGTTCAAGTTTAACGAAGTGAGGGTTCAAAGTTTTGATTTTATTTTCTGTTCCGCACAAAACTCTGCGGAATTAATCGTGCGGAAATGAGAAGGGATTTTTTTTTAAAGGTTACCACGCTCCAGCATACAGCATCATCATCATCATCATCATCATCATCATCATCATCATCATCATGGCTTTGGTGCTAAGGCAAAGCAAAAGTTTTGTCAAATACATTAAACTTTGTTGGAATAAATCACACGAAGTTGGGTTAGCACAAAAAAAAACTCGTTTTGTTAAGAGCACAAGCAAATGAGCATGATTTCATTATCTGCACAATTTATGCAGTGAAAAAAGTTATGAGCTCCAAGAATTTATCGACTTACATCATCATGTTGCTATGCATGGCCAATGGTAAGGGATAAACCACTACTGATCACAAATATGGTTATAACAGAAATGTAAAGAAAACAGCTCTGACTATATGGGGTGAAAATAAATATTGAGTTTAAGTTTGCAACACAACAAAGAACCTATTTTGAAAACAATAACGAATATATTGGGTTGCCCAAAAAGTAATTGCGGATTTTTCATACAGTCGGCGTTGACAAATTTTTCACAGCTTGTGACTCTGTAATTGCATTCTTTCTTCTGTCAGTTATCAGCTGTTACTTTTACCTTGCTTTAGAAAAAAAGTGTAAAAAAAGTATATTTGATTAAAGTTCATTCTAAGTTTTATTAAAAATGAATTTACTTTCTTTTAAAAAATCCGCAATTACTTTTTGGGCAACCCAATATATTCTTGATCCTTGTAAAATTCTAAGACGATGTAGCCAAGTCTGTCTGCTTGTCCATCCAAACATCTGTCTACCAAAATTTTTACAAAAGAACTCCCTTCAATGGCATTTGTGTACTTTATATACCAAAATTATGTCAAATCTGCCTGTCCATCCGATCATTCGTCTGGTAAAATGTCTACAAAAGGACTCAAATACATAACAAATTTTTGTCCAATTGGGCAAGAAATTGAGCTTTTAGGGCCGCAGAAGCCTAATCGGAATATCAGTTTATATGGGAAATGTATGGACAATGTCTAGTGAGGAAACACTAGAACTAGTCGTTGAAACATATTTCCCGGGAAATTCTCCAACGGACACTGTGGCACTGGTATGCATACGTCGAAGGTTATTAAGGAAATTTTCTGAGCCGAAAATCCTTTGGGCGATAAGAAGTTTCGACTACATTAAGTATGATGATGATGATGTATCACAGGTTGGATTACAAGCTATGTCTGATAGACTGGTTAACTGGCTTAGGGAGATATACTCTGCTTGTAATATCATGACATATATACCTGAGGATGGACACGAAGGTAATTTTCATTCCGAAAGATTTTCCTCCTATTTGTCTGGCATCTTTCATGCTGAAGACTCTTGAAAAGCAGATAGAAACATATCTTAGGGCAAAGATCCCTAGAGATCGCCTGTCGCGGCAGCGGCATGCATATATTGGGTTGCCCAAAAAGTAATTGCGGATTTTTCATATAGTCGGCGTTGACAAATTTTTTCAACGGCTTGTGACTCTGTAATTGCATTCTTTCTTCTGTCAGTTATCAGCTGTTACTTTTAGCTTGCCTTAGAAAAACAGTGTAAAAAAAGTATATTTGATTAAAGTTCATTCTAAGTTTTATTAAAAATGCATTTACTTTCTTTTAATAAATCCGCAATTACTTTTTGGGCAACCTAATAGTAAAGGCAAATCCACTGAAACAGCCCTTCACTACCTAGTCGGCTACGCAGAGGGTTCTCTCGCCGTCTAGGAATATAAAATGGTAGCATTTCTTGATATTGAAGGTGCTATCAATTATGTAAAACCAACGTGTCAATCATGAAGGAGTTGGAGTTTCTAGGCACCAACACTACCGTAAGAAAGTTTATTAAAAACGCACTTACCAAAAGATGTGAATCTAAAAAGATGGGTCAGCAGAGGAACACCTTAAGGAGGTGTTCTGTCTTCTGTACTTTGCAATATAGTCATTGTGTACGATTGTCTCTGGAAGGAAAAGGTGTAAAAGTGGTCGCGTATGCTGATGGCTTGGCAATTACGGTTAGGGGAACGTTTCCCAGTACTCTAAGACATACGCTTCAGGAAGCTTTACGTCCAACAGCGAAGTGGGCTACCGAAATTGGTCTAGGTATAGATCCGGGCAAGACAGAAGCAGTTCTTTTTAGTCAGAGATACAAGTTGCCTACAGTGGCACCTGTCTCCGTGGGACGAGAGAATGTCCCATTTACAGAAAGCGCAAAATTCCTGGAAGTTTTCTGGACAATGAATTGAAATTCAAATCCAACATTTTGGAAAGGGCAAGAAAGGCAACTCTTGTCCTATACAACTGGAAGAGTTAGGGGTTAAGACCGCGCGTCATGCATAGGGTAAATACTGCAGTTGTCACGTATAATGCTATATGGTGTTGTGGTCTGGTGGACGGCGCCTCAAAAGTCCAACTACTGGTCAATACTCAAATGGATCTAAAGGATGGTTTGTTTATGCATCACAGCCGCGCTGAGGACGACATCTGATGCACTCAATTAAATCTAATGCCTCTGGACATTGTGGCTAGACAAATTGCTGCGACCATGAAGCCGTGAAGCTAAGGGAGTTTTCTCTTTGGTCATGTGGCGGCTAAGGACACTGTGTTATCCTTTATACAATATCCGATGTTCCAGGGAGAATGGATTACTGTACCACCATTCCTAATAGAACCGATTGGAACTTCGATATTCCTGGTAATAGAAGTAACATAGATTTCTATAGGGATAGTTCCAAACTAGACTACCAGGTGGGCTTTGGGTGTACTCTAAAGATCTAGAACTAGTCATATCGAAAAGTGTGTACCAAACGGAGATCCTTGCAATTAAGAAAGTGGTGGAATGGCAAAGATAAAATGCCATAACGATGATTGGCACAAATATCTTTTTAGACAGCCAGGCAGCCATTAAATTCCTGGAGAACATACATCTGAACACAAAAAACGCCCTCGACTTTCACAGATCTCTCAACGAGATGGCTGAACAGTTCAAAATTCACCTCTTCCAGGTGCCGGGCCACAGAATTAAATCAGGCAATTGTAAAGCGAATGAGCTTGCGAGACAAGGAAACATTGTCCAGTCTGGACCATATTTAGGTGTGATGACGGTAGGCTTAAAGCAACCCACTGTTTCAAGTTTCAGCGAAATCGGGTTATAAATGCGTCTTAATTGGGCTCAATACCCTTATTCTATTAAGCTATTCAGGGTGCCGTGCATGACAGATATCCCAAGGAATTGTAGAGCAGACGAGCTTGTGAGATCAGGAGTTACCTTACACAGTTCAGGGGAACTGGAATCTGGGGGTATGCCTTTAGCAACATTTAAGCTAAGTCTTTAGGATCAGGCCCGAAGGTCAACCAAAGACATATGGTGTGAAAGTGGGCTTTGTGAGAACTCCACCGTGTTGCTGCGATATCACTTTATGACATGATGGCTGTTTAGGCACAAGAGCCTTTCACTGCCCTGTTTGTTCAGTCGTCATGGCAGGATTTTGCAGGGATGATGGCATATTCGAGCAATGCATTTGTGTTCGATAGATAGCTCTAATAGAGAACAAGTAAAAGGGTGCTAAGTTCGGCCGGGTTGACTCTTCTATACCATTCACCATGGATAGCATTTGTCATAAAAGTTTCTATGCTATTGGAGCCTCATCAGGTTATGACCCGATTCGAACCATACTTAGTTTGGATATTAGAGACCATAGTAAAAGTCATTTTGTGAAATTGTAGCCGAATTGCGACCTATAGAGGCTCAAGAGCTAATATCGCGAGATCGGTTTTTATGGGACCTATATCAGATTGTAGACCAATTCAGACCATATTTGGCACATGGCGCATGTTGAAGGTCATAGGAAAAGTCGCTACACAAACTTGCAGCCCAATTGGACAAGAATTACGCCCTCTATAAGCTCATGAAATATAATTGGGAGATCGGTTTATATGGCAGCTATATCAGGTTATGAACAGATTCGGACCATACTTGATACATATTTGGACCATACTTGATACAAAATTTTAGCCAAATCGGATAATTAATATGCACTCTAGAGTCTCTAGAAATCAAGATACGAGATTGGTTCATATGACAGCTTTATTAATTTCAACATATTTGCACAGGTATTCACGGTCATAAAAAGACACCTCATACAAAATTTCAGCCAAAACGGATAAGAATACGCCCTCTAGAGGTTCAAGAAGTCAATATCCAAGATCGGTTTACATTGCAGCTATATCAAACCAGTAAGGAAAGGTAAAAGTCGGGCGGTACCGACTTTATAATACCCTACACCTACCCTATAAACACAGAAGGGGGGCTACATCTAATTCTGAACCAATTTTGATGGACCTCGGCGGATGTCATCAAATTTCGAGCAATGCAAATATGTTCAAGATGTAACAACTACGGTTGATACATACTACATATATATGGGAGCTATATTTAAATCTGAACCGATTAAGAGCAAACTTTATGGATATTGTAGAATTCGTCGAGGAAAGCGTTGTACAAAATTTTGGGAAGATTTGTCAATAAATGCGCTTGCGGTGCGTCTAGGAGTGAAAAACGGGCGATACGTATATATATGAGAGCTTTATCTAAATCTGAACCGATTTCTAAAAAATTCAACAGTAATAATGAGAGTCTTAAGAAAATCCTTCCTGCTAAATTTCAAGAGAATCGGTTAACAAAAGACCATTTTGTTGCTGTATTACTTAAAATCGGACGAACATATATATGGGAGCTATATACAAATCTGAACAGATTTCTATGATATTCACCATTATTATTAAGAATCATAAAAAAATCCTTCCTGTCGAATTTCAAGAGAATCGGTTAACAAATGACCATTTTTTTTTGCATTATTACTGCAAATCGGACGAACATATATATGGGAGCTATATCCAAATCTGAACCGAGTTTTGTGAAATTCACCATTAATATTGAAAGTCATAAGGAAATTTTTCCTACCAAATTTTAAGAGAATCGGTCAACAAATGATCATTTAATTGCATTATTACTGCAAATCAGAGGAACACATATATATGGAAGCTATATCCAAATCTGAACCGATTTTTTCCAATTTCAATAGGCTTCGTCTCTAGACCGAAAAACGTGCCCATACCATATTTGAAGACGATCGGATGAATATTGCGACCTGTAGTTTGTACACAAATTAACATCAACAGAAGGACAGACAGACGGACAGACAGACAGACGGACATAGCTAAATCGAATCAGAAAGATTTTCTGAGTCGATCGATATACTTATCATTGGGTCTATCTCTCTTCCTTTTTGGGTGTTACAAACAAATGCACTAAGTTATAATACCCTGTACCACAGTTGTGGTGTAGGGTATATATATGGACCAATTTGGCCCATTTACAATCCCAACCTACCTACATTAATAGGAGGTATCTGTGCAAAATTTCAAGCGCTTATTTTGATTCCTTTGAAAGTTAGCAAGCTTTCGATAGACGGACGGACATGGCTAAATCGACTTTGAAAGCTATGACAATTAGCAATATATCTACTGTTGGATCTTAGATGAATATTTCGAAGTTTAGTATACCCCCCTCCCCCCATACTACGGTAGAGGGTATAAAAGTGGGACAGTTTAGAGTCGTGTTTGAATTGTTTTATTAGCCATCTGAACATCATTGCCGATATTCATCAAAATCGATGTGTAGGGAATTGTATGGTTAGCACTGCCCTTACCCTTTTACCTTTTCTTTCTTGATTTTATTCTGTAAACTTTTTACTAAATTTACGATTTTCATCCGCCTATGATGCTGAAGGGGAACGCAGGGTTCGAATCCTGGCGAGACCATCAGTAAAAATTGTCAGCGGTGTGAGGTAAGTGAGGTACTATACTATGTAAAACTTCTCTCCAAAGAGGTGTCGCACTGCGGCACGCCGTTCGGACTCGTCTATAAAAAGGAGGCCCCTTATCATTGAGCTTAAACTAGAATCGGACTGCAGTCATTGATATGTGAGAAGTTTGCCCCTGTTCCTTAGTGGAATGATGTTCATGGGCAAAATTTGCATTTGACATTTTTATTTAATGTGTTTTGGATAGTAACAGTAATATTCATCGAATATTCTTAGATTATTCATTCCATCAATTCAATATCGATTGACTTCATTTCCCAAAAAAAAAAAAAAAAAAAAAAAAAAAAAAAAAAAAATCTTATTAGGCTCAACACACAAATGTCATGGACCAACGAATGACATTGAATTGAAACCCAACCGTAATATTCTAATGTCATTGACTGTGTATACGAGTATTTTGACATAATTAGGTTAATGTGTAAAAAGCTAATACAAATGGCAACATAAACAAAATAAAGAACGTAGCAAACAGTGACCAGTGTTTTGAGGATGGTAGGAAAAAAAACAAAAAAAAAAAAAAAAAATATAACATGCTTGGCAAACGGACCAAATCAAATAAATTTCACAAATCACATGAAAAATCCCATACATAACACAAAATTTTCTCGTTAATGGTCTGCCCATCAAATAGTCTATAAAAACACTATAAATCTTGCAGCGATTTTTCTTTCCCACTTCAATGACAGTTAAGTAGAGCGAGTAAGGTACAGAGGAGGCCAAGAAAAAATGTTCTGGTTTGAGGTAAGACTCTTTGCATCATCATGCTATACTTGTGTTAACACTCACTCACTCACTCATTCCGCAAGTTCAACATTGTCTTCGCATGAAGGATCTGATGTTCAAAACAAAGCAAAGTGTACTGCTTAACGGCCACATAATGGATTTTGTTGTAAATAAATTCTCATTTGTTATAACATTTCAGCGTGTATTTGCTGTTTGTCTGTCTCTCTGTCTATGTGGTAGTGTGTGGTGCCTGTGTATCTGTTTTTGATTATTCGTTTTGTATCCTTAACTACAGCGCTCAGCTTTTTATGGCATACTTTTCTCTCTCTATCGCTCTGATATTCTTCATTTGAGCCTTTCGTCGTGTAATCAATCAATTTTATGCTTAATTTATCATTTACTACATGACAATTTATCTTAAATATATTTCCGTTCATTCCTTTTCTACTTGTATTTTGCTTCGGTTTATAACTTTTTTTGTGTTTTGGCTTGGCTGAGGCTCTTTATGACAATGACGTACTGAATAAACAAAGAAAAGGGCCCACCTACCAATGACTGGTGTCATGAAGTGGCATATTGCGGCGTCAAAGATAAGATTTGAACTTATGTAACCTGCAAAATACTTGAGATTTTTTTCCGTTTGCTTTGCCATGGTGACTTTTGTTGGGAATTAAACAAGGAAATGAAGAAATAAAATTGGCAAGAAAAGGAGGGAAGTTAAAGTTTAGGAGATGAACAAAAACTTTTTAACAAATTAAGAAACCACATATTAAGGAAAATCTTCCAAGGATTACGTGGCTCCGAAACAAGTTGTCACTGACATGCATTTTAAGGGGAATGCCGATCAATTTGTCACTAAGACAAGAATCCTTGGGCAGATAAAAAGTTTTCACCCATTTAAATTTCCAGGCCCAGATATGTATCACCAGTTAAGTTTCAAACTGCATCCGACGTATTAGCGATATTCTATTATTTAGCTGTGATATGGAGAAACCCAAGGGAAAACCGAACCAATAAAGTTTTTCCAACCCTTATTCAGTCACCATTTATGTTAATGACTCTGATAAGGTTGATGGATACATATCTTAAGCTAAAGATTCCTAAGAATCGCCTGATTACAAAAATCGCAATTTACAAAAGCGCGGATTATCAAATCGCGTATTATAAAAACGTGGATTTTTAAATCGCTAATTCCCAATTATACAAACCGGATTTTTATAATTCGCGATTTTATACTCCGCGTTTTCATAACTAACGATATAAAAATCCGCGTTTTTATAATTCGAGATTTGATAATCCGCGCTTTTGTAAATTGCGATTTGATAATTCGCGCGTTTTTATAATTCTTGACTTTATAATCTGAATTTTTGGAATTCGCGATTTTATAATGCGCGTTTTTAAATTTCGCGATTTTATAATCCGCGTTTTTATATTTTGCAATTTTATAATTCGCGATTTTATAATCCGCGTTTTTATAATCCGCGTTTTTATAATCCTCGATTTTATAATTCGCGATTTAATAATCCGCGATTTTATTATTCACGATTTAAAAATTCGCGTTTTCATAAATCGCGTTTTTATAATTTACGATTTTATAATCCGCCGCTTTATAATTCGCGATTTAATAATCAGCATTTTTATAATTCACGATTTTATAATCCGCTTTTTTATAATTCTCGATTTTATAATCCGCGTTTTATTAAGTCACAAAAAGCCAATTATTGGCTTAGGTGTATGCCCATAGTGGCATAGGTCGGATTAATATGAACAGAGGGTGCTTCAACCTAACCTAAAAAAATCCGCATTTTTAAAATTCGCGATTTTATTATCCACATTTATATAATTCGCCATTTTATAATCATCGTTTATATAATTCGCAATTTATTATTCGTGATTTTATAATCCGCGTTTATATAATTCGCATTTTTTTAATTCGCGATTTTATAATTCGCATTTTTAATATTCACGACTTTATAATCCAGGTTTTCATAATTAACGATTTAATACCCTCCACCATAGGATGATGGTATACTAGTTTTGTCACTCTGTTTGTAACACCTCAAACTATGAGTCAAAAAACCCATAAAGTATATATATTCTTGATACTCATGATATTTTAAGTCGATCTAGCCATGTCCATCCGTCTATCGAAAGCACGCTAACTTTCGAAGGAGGTGCTTGAAATTTTGCACAAATACTTCTTATTAGTGTAAGTCGATAGGGATGGTAAATGGGCAAAAGAGGTTCATGTCTTGATATAGCTGTCATATTAATTGATCTTGATTCTTAACTTCTGGAGCTTCTAGAGGGCGCAATTCTTATCCGATTTGGCCGAAATTTTGCATCAACTGTTTTAATTTGACTTACAACAACTGTGTCGAGTATGGTCTTAATCAGTCCATATCCTGATATAGCCGCCATATAAACTCATCTCCCCATTGGACTTCTTAGGCTTCTAGAGGGAGCAATTCTTATCGAATATGGTTCAAATTTTGCATATCGTTTTGATATGACTTCCAACAACTGTCCTAAGTATGGTCTAAATCGGTATATAACTTCATATAGCTGCCATATAAACCGGTCTCCCAGTTTGACTTTTTGAGCCTCTGGAGGACGTAATTAATACTCGATTTGCCGATTTTGGAGATGGTGTTTTTCTGTGACTGGTGTTTTTCTATTTGAAAAAGTCATTCAAAGAACTTGACAAATGCGATACATGGTGGAGAGTATAAATGATTCGGCCAAGTCTCTATAATTCTCGTCCTTATAATTGCGATTTTCTAATGATCAATAATCCGCGTCTCTATAATCAACGTTTCTATAATCCGCGTCTCTATAATCCACGTCTCTTTAATCCGCGTCTCTATGATCCGTGCCTCTATAATCCGCTTCTCTATAAGCAGCGTCTCTTTAAACCGCGTCTCTATTTCCCTCGTCGTTTTAATCGCGATTTACAGTGATCAATAATCCGCGTGACTGGTGTTTTTCTATTTGAAAATGTCATTCAAAGAACTGATAAATGCGATCCATGTTAGAGGGTATAAAGGATTCGCCCCGGCCGATCTTGGCACGCTTTTATTTGTTAAAATTCGCGGTTTCCTTACCTTCGATTTCATAATCCGCGATTTTTATAGTAATCAATAATCCGCGTCTCTATAATCAACGTCGCTATAATCCGCATCTCTATAATCCGCGATTCTATAATCCTCGTCCTTGTCCTTTTATAATATAATCGCGATTTTCTAATGATCAATAATCCGCGTCTCTTTCTAAAAACCGCGTCTCTATAATCAACGTTTCTATAATCCGCGTCTCTATAATCCACGTCTCTATAAATCGCTTCTCTACAAACGCGTTCCTTTAAATCGCGTCTCTATTTCCCTCGTCCTTATAATCGCGATTTACAGTGATCAATAAGCCGGGTCTCTATAATCCGCATATTAAAAATCCGCGTCTGTATTATCAGCGAATTTATAGTCCTCGTCTCTATAGTTGGCGTCTCTATAATTCTCGTCCTTATAATCGCGATTTTTAACCGTCTCTATAGTCCGTGTCTCTATAATCCGCGTCTTTATAATCTGTGTCTATATAATTCGCGTCTCTATAATCCACATTTCTATATCTTTCGAAAACCGTCATAAAGCTGCCATATAAACCGGACTTCCGATTTAATGTTTTGAGCACAAAAAGAAAAATTTTCATCCGATTTTAACGATATTTGGAAAATGGAGTTGTTTCCGATACGGTCTACATTCGATCCTGGTATTAGACGCGTGCCGTCTTGCTTCTATCCAGATGATTTCGAATTAATGAACTATGACTGGGAATATAGAGCTGATTACCTTGTTACAGTAGTGGGTAATAAGTTAAGATCCTCGTAATAAAAGAAAAGTGGAGTGGCTTATATTGAATGTCTTAGGCAGCCATTAAATCTCTGAAGAACGTATTTATGAGTGTAAAAGTCGGTTCATGTAATATACACTTAAACCAAAGGCGGATGGTCGGGAAAAATTTGTTGTTCTTGGGGCTTGGAAATCGTACTCTACTACAAAATGCCTTTCGTTTAATTCTCATATTGTACTGATTGGTCTATATGCCTTTTTTGGGGATGTATTTCTCGTGGATGTCAAGGAATTGGACAAAATACCTAATACTACCATCTTAAATTGAGATTTACCATCTCGCAGATGACCTCTCGTCTTGAGTAAAAAATCATTTTTTCGCTCTCTGTTCTGCTGATCGCTATACTCTTCTAAGTGTAGCTTCCGTCGAATTTACGACATAATCGTTCTTATAAATAAAACCGCATCCCTTTTTGCATTTGAAGCAACACTCACCACTACTTGCACAAATTCCTGTTAATCTGATTTTAAGGTTTGAAAGGAAACTTTTAAAATTCTGTTAGGCCAAGAGCTTAGCGATGCCCAAAAAAACGGCAATTCTTTCCCCTCTTCAAATGTATTTTAATCAGCTTAGATTGAATTCAAAATTGTTACCATGTAAAGGGTGTGCAGTATCCACCTTTTCCAAAACTAAAAAGTGCGGTATTCTTAGCAATTTCAGTTAATGCTGGATTTTTGACATGCTCTTTTTTTGGAGCGGGGGTTTTTGTGAATTTTGCATTTTCAGTTTTTTTTTTGTGTAACTCTAGCCAACAGCACCTGTAAAATATGTAAAAGCTCAAAAAACTGTTCGATTTCGAGATGCACATGCATAACAACTGCCACCACAAACGCCATGTTGAAGTGTGTGATATGGGTTTATCTTTTGCAGATTCGATCGCGACATTTGTGTAGAAACGTGGACAAACTACACAAAGCCAGACTTCCATACTTGGTATGGTGTTTTAAGTGAAAAATGGGGTGGGGGAAGAAAAAAATCTAAGCACAGTGGTAAAAAGTGATTGAAGCACTTTCAGATTGATAGATTCTAAAGAAGTAAACAGACAGAAGAACAGGAGTACAAATGTGGCTAATGCGACTTGGAATGGGAAGACGATCAAGACGATGTCAGAACAATATTTCGATTGGTTACAAATCAAATGACGAAGCTACTTTATTCCCATCCTATGGCAGAGGGCATAAAAGAGATAGTCACCACATACAGAACATCAAATGTTTCATTTGCCACCACTGTACTTCCCTTTTTCCGCTAGTCCTTGACTTTATTAAAACTTGAATTTCGTTGGTGTAGGAAAAACTCCATACTGACCACAAGATTGCAAACACATACACTAACGAGCAATGCACTGTCACTCATACTTCTATATCTGATGATAGAAGTTTTTGGTAGGTTTGTTTTTTTTTTTAGGTATCCATCCATGGAAACAGGAGTACCATCATCATCATCATCATCATCTTTCTACCAAATATGATGGCTGTCACTGAAGTGTAACACAACCGCACACCGAGGGTGGAGTGATGAGCATGCAATGAACAAAAATTCACTGGCTTTACCATGAGAGTACTCTTGAGTGTAGTTTAGGTAAATATGAAGCGTACTATTGTAAGTTTGCATAGCGTATTTTATGGTTGTTATACCAAAATGGATGTTTTTTGAATGAGGCCTTTTTTTCTGCCCAAATGGCAAAACCAAAAATTCGATATCTCACTGTCGTTTGACAATAAATCGGCTTTGAGTTGCAACATAGCCTAAAGTTTTAATAATCCAATAATGATTTTTTTTACAAAAACTTCCCAAGATAATGGTAAGAATGTCAAACGTTGAATTTGAAAACCGTTATAGCTAAAAATATGCAGTAAAAAGGGAGACAGTCTGCAATAAGATTTACTTTTTATACCCTACAACACTACTGTGGTACAGGGTATTATTACTTAGTGAATTAGTTTGCAAGACCCAAGAGGAAGAGAGACAGACCCATTGATAGGTATACCGATCGATCCAGAATCACTTTCTGATTCGATTTAGCTATGCCCGTCTGTCTGTCCGTCCGTCTGTCTGTCCCTCTGTCCATGTTAATTTGTGTACAAACTACAGGTCGCAATTTTCATCCGATCGTCATCAAATTTAGTATGGGCACGTTTTTCGGTCCAGAGACGAAGCCTATTGAAATTGGAATAAATCGGTTCAGATTTGGATATAGCTCCCATATTCGTTCGTCCGATTTGCAGTAATAATGCAATAAAAAGGTCATTTGTTAATCGATTCTCTCGAAATTTGGTGGGAAGGACTATCAACATTATTGGTGAATTTCATAGAAATCGGTTCAAATTTCGATATAGCTTTCTCATATATATATAGCCCGATTTTCACACCTAGAGCCATTGCAAGCGCATTTATAGACCAATCTTCCCAAAATTTTGTACAACACCCTCCCCGACGACTACCACATTAGCTGAGAAGTTTGCTCGAAATCAGTTCAGAATTAGATATATTGGGTTGCCCAAAAAGTAATTGCGGATTTTTTAAAAGAAAGTAAATGCATTTTTAATAAAACTTAGAATGAACTTTAATCAAATACACTTTTTTACACTTTTTTTCTAAAGCAAGCTAAAAGTAACAGCTGATAACTGACAGAAGAAAAATGCAATTACAGAGTCACAAGCTGTGAAAAAATTTGTTAACGCCGACTATATGAAAAATCCGCAATTACTTTTTGGGCAACCCAATAGCTCCTATATATATGTTTGTCAGATTTTGGGCAATTTCCAATAATGTTGTCATTTGTGAACCGTAGTTATTACAGTTTGAACATATTTGCTCGCCGAGGTCGATCAAAATTGATTCAGAATTGGATATAGCTCCCATTTTGTATATATAGGTTAGGTGTAGGGTATTATACAGTCGGCACCGCCCTTCTTTTGCTTCCTTACTGGTTTTATTCATTGTAATATCACAGGAATAGCAGTAGAAAGATGCATCCTAGTTCCTAGCACTGACCAACTTCAGACAAGTCCTCAAAGTTCTGTGATGTTCTATGTGTATAGGTTCCTCTTTACTTTCTCAAAAAATCGGTACTTTCGCTTAGTCTATCAGCATGTTTATCAATCAAACAGTGAGCTGCCATAACGGATACGATGAGTAAGCCTTCTGTAACTAAACGACATAGCGGTAGACTGCTTCAAGTTTAGATTGGATCACATAATTTTGGAGTCGCCACAAGGCCTTCATCCCTTACCATGAAGTAATATCCCATAAGCATGTTCACAGACTCCGGTTTCCCTGGAATGTTTATGACTGTTCCTAATCATGCAAGGTCGGCTTCTGTAGAATTCGCTGGGATATCTCTGTGAACTGACACACAGAGCAGGCGACTTGCCAACATTTTAAATATCTCGTTCAGAGATCTGTTATAGACAAGGAAGTCTCTGAAGAACTTGCTCAGAGTACATCCCGTAGGGCTAATACTTGCCTCCTCCCCTATCTGTGTAGAAGTCTATATTTCTTCATTTACCAGGTCAAGCATTAGCTCAAATCGGCCTTAATGAAATCGGTACTTTTCTACAGTACTTTTTTTGAATAATATACAGTACTCACTATGTAGTACCTTTTATACAGTACTGTTAATCAATTAGCTGCCCAAATAAAGGGTAAACCATAATTTGCATAGCATGGTATGCTTTGCACGCGAGACTAGTGAGTCCTGTTGTAAACTTGACCCAAAACCGGAAGGTGGGGGAGTCAATTGGGGACTTCAACACGACCATGAATATCCCGAACACGAATAACCTATGAGGGTATTGCAACATAAGGACGGAATGGATGACAGAGAGAGAGAGAGAGATTAAACCTCAGGATGGAAAACCATTGCACCAACAAATTATAGATTACAAAGAAGGAAGAGCCCGCATTTTTGGTAAGAGCTAAATCTATACGCAATGCGTGAAAAAGATATCGCTTGAGAAATATAGAACGGTCAACTAGGAGTGCTACACCACAAGACGAATCATTGTTCACCATGACAATGCGAGCTCACACACAACGCCCCAAACCAGCGATTTTATGACCGGTCTAAAGATTGAATTCGTGGGTTATCCACCGTACAGTCCTGACTCGTTTCTTTGCTAAGATACATATAGGCGATAAGGAGGTTGTGGCTTTGCTTGACTCCGAAGCAGGAGTTTGCTGTATAGGCAAAAATGCATTTGAATTTTTCACAGATATTAAAAATACATACTCAAGATGAAGAATCTGTGAGAACAGACTGCTAACGGCGATAATGTAAGTGTCCATGGATTAGTAATACTACCAGTTAGATGGGAAGGGAAGACTAAGAGTCTAGAGTTCCTCATAATACCAGAACTTAAACAAGAATTATATTTAGGAGTGGAATTTTGGAAGACATTCAATCTCAATACAGTCAGTAAGACTTCTGTGAGGGACAAGTCCCATTGTATTTCGTTATCGGAAGGTTGTAGAGGCAGATGATCAATCGTGACTATCAGGTAGCCAGCACGAATTAACTTCTGAACAGAATCATAGGTTGGAAGCAGTGAAGAGGATGTTCTCTTCATTTGCAGTACTTGGACTCAGTAGAACGACATTAGAGACGCACACCATCCAGGTTACTGATGAAGATCGCCCCATAAAGCAACGGCATTATCCGGTCTCACCCACTATCCAGAAACTTCTATATGCCGAATTGGACCGAATGTTGCAACTGGGGGTCATTGAGATTAGCGATAATAGCTGGAGCTCCCCGGTTACGCTTGTTAGAAAGAGCGATAAGAACCGTCTATGCTTCGATGCCAGTAGGGTACATTCACGGACAGTAAAAGATACGCGTCTTCCACACATCGAAGGGATTTTAAGTCGATTGCAGAATACAAGGTTCATTTCTGCAATTGATTAAAAAGACGCATTCTGGCAGATACCGCTAAAAGAAAAGTCAAGAGGACAGACCGCATTGACTGTCCCTTGGCGGTAGTTGTACCAATAAACGGATGTTTGGTCTTCGTCAAAACGGTCTAAAGGTTGAATTCGTGGGTTGTCCACCGTAAAGTCCTGACTTGATACCCAATGACTCAAACGCGTTTACAATTTTATTAGCAGAAACACCATTTTCTCCCAAAATATTTAATTATTATAATTAATTTTAACCATTTATGGCCAAGAGAAAGAATCCTTTTCTGAACATAATGAACTTAAGTACTTGCCAAAAATGCATAATCAATTTATAATTGCGTGGCAGTGCTTCCAGCTGGAAACACCGTACTACGATTGCACATGTATTTTACCTGTAAAGATAAAACAAATAAAATTTTTATTAGTTTTGTTAATACACACTTAAAGCCTAGGACTATGCAAAATAATATTTAAAAACAATTAAAAAGGAGTTAAGTTCGGCCGCGCCGAACTTTGGATACCCACCACCTCGGGTATATATGTAAACCACCTATTGTCATAATCCGGTGAAAAATTATGCCCCCATAGCGGCTTTATCGAAATATGGTCAGAATTGGAACAGATTCGACACGGATATTGAGAGGTCTAATAAGTATAAGTCACTGTTCAATTGTGTACAACAAAATATTGGTCTTTTTGGTAGCCATATCCAAATATAGAATGATCTAAACCATTTACCACACAGATGTCGAAAAACCTAAAGCCTCAGTCTATATGGCAGCTATATCCAAATCTGAACCGATCTAGGCCAAATTGAAGAAGGATGTCAAACCACCTAACAAAAATCATTGTCCCAAATTGCGGAGAAAGCGGACCATAAATGTACTTTGTATAGGCCCAAAACCTTGAATCGAGAGAAAGGTCTATATGGCAGCTATATCCAAATTTGGACCGATCTCGGCCAATTTGAAGCAGAATATCGAAGGGTCTAGTCCAACTCACTGTCTCAAATTTTGGCAAAATCGGACAATAATGCAGCTTTTATGGGCCCAAGACCTTAAATCGAGAGATCGGTCTATATGGCAGCTATATCCACATCTGGACCGATCTAGGCCGACTTGAAGAGGGATGTCGGTGGGTCTAACACAACTCACTGTCCCAAATTTCGGCGACATCGGACAATAAATGCTCCTTTTAGAGGCCCAAAACCTTGAATCGAGAGATCGGTCTATATGGCAGCTATATTCAAATTTGGACCGATCTGGGCCAAATTGAAGAAGAATATCAAAGGGCCTAACTTAACTCAAATTTAGCCCAAATTTTGGCTAAATCGGACAATAAATGAGCCACTTATGGGTCCAAGACCTAAAATCAAGAGATCGGTCAATATGACACCTAAACCCAAAGCTTGACCGATGTGGGCCAAATTGAAGAAGGATGTCGAAGGGCCTAACTTAACTCACTGTCTCAAATTTTGGCAAAATCGGACAATAAATGCGCCTTTTATGGGCCCCAAGACCTTAAATCGAGAGATCGGTCTATATGGCAGCTATATCCAAATCTAGATCGATCTGAGCCAAATTGAAAAAGAATGTCGAAGAGCCTAACACAACTCACTGTCCCAAATTTTGGCAAATTCGGACAAGAAATGCGCCTTTTATGGGGCCAAGACCTTAAATCGAGAGATCGGTCTTTATGGCAGCTAAATCCAAATCCGTACCGGTCTAGGCTGAGATGAAGAGGGATGTCGGTGGACCTAACACACCTCACTGTCACGAATTTCAGCAAAATCGGATAATGAATGTGGCTTTTATGGGCCTAAGACCCAAAATCGGCGGATCCGTCTATATGGGGGTTATATCACGATATAGTCCGATCTTCGAACTTAACCTGCTTATAGCTAAAAAATAATCTGAGCAAAGTTTTAGCCCAAAATCTCCATTTTTAAAGACTGTGGCGTGATTTCAACAGACGGACATGGCTAGGTCGTCTTAGATTTTTACGCTGATCAAGAATATATACAATTTATAGGGTAGGAAATGGACATTTCGATGTGTTGCAAACGGAATGACAAAATGAATGTACCCCCATCCTTCGGTGGTGGGTATAACAAGTAAAAATGTGCTAACTTCAGCCGGACCGAATCTTTGTAGACCATCACCATTGATTTTGCCAAAAAAAATTACACAAACGGAACTTATTCGAAAGTTATAATTATACCCTGCACTACCACTGTGGTACAGGGTAGTATAGATTTGTGCATTTGTTTGCAACGCTAAAAATGAGAAGAGCCAGACCCATTGATTAGTAAACGGATCGGCTTAGAATCACTTCCTGATTCGATCTAGCTATGTCCGTCTGTCTGTCTGTCCATGTATTCTTGGAATCAAGGTACAGGTAGCATTTGTTTTCCGATTTTCACAAAATTTTACATAAATCTCATTTTTGGTCCAAGGACGAACGCTCTTAATTTTGAAAAAAATTGGTCCGGATTTAGATATAGCTCCCATATATATGTTTCATCCGATATGCCCTTTTAAAGCTGTAGGGGCCACAATGTTAGTCCGATCTGTACCAAATTTGGCACGAAGTGCGTTTTTTAACGTCTCAATATATGTGCGAAATTTCATCAGAATCGAATCAGATTTATATATAGCTCCCATATATATCTTTCATCCTATAAGGCCTTTTAAGGCTGTGGAAGCCACAATTTTGGTCCGATCTCTACAAAATTTTGGATGAGATGTTTTAATTGTCATCCCAATACGTGTGCAAAATTTTATTAAAATCGAATCAGATTTAGATAAAACTCCCCTATATATCTTTTATGCGTTTCGACTTTTAAGGCTGTAGAAGAAACCATTTACGTACCATCGTAAGAAAATCGTATAAGGTTCTATTCGATATTTCAATAGGTATGCAAAATTAAAGTCTGACTAGATTTAGATATAAGCGCTATATATTAAAAGTATTACGTATACTCGGTGGTGTAGGGTATTATATAGTCGGCTCCGCCCGACTTTTGCCTTTCCCCTCTGATTTTACTTTTGGTTTTGTCGTTTTGGTACGACTTTTAACAACTGTGCCAAGTGTGGTCTAAATCAGTCCATAAACTGATATGGCTGTTATATAAACCGATCTAACAATTCCTAACTTCCTGAGCTAAAGGGTATAAATCGGTTCATACGCTAATATAGCTGCCAATATAAAACAATTTCCCAATTTGAATTCTTGAGCCATTAGAGGGCGCAATTGTTACCCAATTTGGCTTAAATGTTACACATATCGTCTTGGTTCATTCCCTCATATTGCTGGCATATGAACCAATCTCCTAATTTGATTTTCTGAGTCTCTGGAGGGCACAATTATTACTCGATTTACCTGAAACTTTGGAGGTGCTATCTTTCTATGATTTCTAACAGCCAAGACAAGTACGCTCCATATCGGTCAATAACTTGATATAGGTCATATAGATTTGCTAAAGTCATTCAAAGAGCTAGACAAATATGATCCATGGTGGAGGGTATATAAGATACGACCCTAGATCAGTACACACCACATCTTATGGTGGAAGTTATAAAAAGGAATTCTCTGCCGGTTATTAAAGTTGTAAATTTACCACAAAATAATTAAGCAGAGCGATATGTAAAAGAATGCGTTATCCTGATTCTGTTTTGATTTTAATTTTCCTGCCAAACAAATGTAGGTATTTATGTTGTTAATTTTTATTACAATATTTCTGTTTGTTCTTTACGAAATTTCCCTCTGTATGTTGAATGGGTATGCAACACATGTTTATTATTGATAACCGTTACGGTCTTTTGTTTTGTATGTGTAGGTAAGTTCTTATCATTACTGCTCAAAAAGGTTCTTTCTTTTCCACTTCATTGGATTGTGTTTAGGGAAAGAAATCGAGAGAGATGGTAGAAGGGTGCGTGTGTGTGAGAGAGAGAGAGTGAATGGAAGAGGGCGTGTTAAATATTAAAAATTAATATTCTTTGTATCTCTAAGAGTTTTAATTAAAGTCTTGTTAAAATTCTTTTCCCTTTTACTGCTTACCATATTTTGGTACAATGTGTGATGATGACAACAACAACAATAACAACTATAACAGTAATGAACATAAGAAGATTAAACGGATATCTACAATGATTGTGTGTGTGACGTTATTTTTATTGTAGCCAATTGTTTTAACATGACATTGTTATCACTGTGTAATTGTTATTGTTATGGATTATTTTTCGCTTTAACATTTTACTCAATTAAATTACAACTTTGAAAATTAAGACAGAGCCCTGGAGCTGTCGTAATGTTACAATGAACATTTAACAGCAACATAGGGCTGGTGTAGGCAACTACGAATAAAATGCCAATTAAAGTTAATTGATCCTAATGGCAAATTGAGTTTTGAAATTATTAAGGAGAAGCAAAAGCAAATATTTGCATATATTGTTTTTATGCCCAACACCATTGGATGGGGGTATAGTAATCTAGTCAGTCCGTTTGTAACACCTCGAAATATTCGTCTAAGACCACATAAAGTGTATATGCTCTTGATCGTCTCCTCGTCTCCTGGTTAAGATTTAGATATAGCTCCCATATATAAAATTCAATTTGTGTTTGTCTGTTTGTCGGTTTGTTTGTTTGTTCCGTATAGACTCAAAAACGGCTGAACCGATAACCTAGAAATTTTCACAGATTGTGTAGGTTGGTCAAAAAGGAAACATAGGCTATATAATTTTTTGATATCGAAAGAGGGGCGGACCCTCACGGATATATGGGACTCGGTTTGTTTGTTCCGTATAGCCTGAAAAACGGTATAACCGATTTTCTCGAAATTTTCGCATATTGTGTAGGTTGGTCTGGATGGAAACATAGGCTATATAATTTTTCGGTATGGGAAGGGGGACGGACCCTACCCCTTATGCCAAAAACACATCCCCAAAATCGAAAGTGGATCGATCGGGACAATATAGGTAACAAATGAAAGGAATTGGAGAGTAGAATGCGTATATGGTATCAAAATTTGGGTCTAGGTACCCCATCGGGCCGCCCCACCCCAAAACTGACCCAAACAGATATATTGGACGTTCATTTCAATATGGGGCTCAAATGAAAGGAATTCGGGAGAAGATTTCGTATCTGGCATACAAAATCAGGTTGAAGTATAGGGGGTCACGCCACTCCTGAAAGACGCCATTAGACCCATTATGACTATGTGACACTTGGCTGAACCCATTTTCATAAAATTTTCATAGATTGTGTACGTTTGTCTGGAAGGAAACATAGGCCATATAATTTTTAGATATAGGGTGGAGGTGGACCCCTTTCCCCTTACCCCAAAAACACCACCCTTATCCGAAAGTGGTCCAATGGGCACAATAAGAGTATCAAATGAAAGGTATTGGAGACCAGAAAACTAATGTGGTATAAAAAATTTGGTTCCAAGTACCCAGCGGGCTACCCAACCCCAAAACTCTTCTAAACAGATATATTCGAAGTTATGAAGTTTTTTGAGGTTAGGATTTTCATGCATTAGTATTTGACAGATCACGTGGGATTTCAGACATGGTGTCAAAGAGAAAGATGCTCAGTATGCTTTGACATTTCATCATGAATAGACTTACTAACGAGCAACGCTTGCAAATCATTGAATTTTATTACCAAAATCAGTGTTCGGTTCGAAATGTGTTCATTCACCGTAACGTTGCGTCCATCAGCATCTTTGAAAAAATACGGTCCAATGATTCCACCAGCGTACAAACCACACCAAACAGTGCATTTTTCGGGATGCATGGACAGTTCTTGAACGGCTTCTGGTTGCTCTTCACTCCAAATGCGGCAATTTTGCTTATTTACGTAGCCATTCAACCAGAAATGAGCCTCATCGCTGAACAAAATTTGTCAAATTTTGAACACATTTCGAACCGAACACTGATTTTGGTTATAAAATTCAATGATTTGCAAGCGTTGCTCGTTAATAAGTCTATTCATGATGAAATGTCAAAGCATACTGAGCATCTTTCTCTTTGACACCATGTCTGAAATCCCACGTGATCTGTCAACTACTAATGCATGAAAATCCTATCCTCAAAAAAATCACCCTATATTAGGCAATAGATTTTAAATATGGCATAAAACATTAGATCCAGGAAATGGGAGGTCGTCCACCCCCATAACGGGCATAATAGCCGATCATGGCTATATGGGACTCAATTGAAAGGTATTAGGGAGTAGATTACGAATGTACGTAGTACCATGTTTCCCAAATATCCCATTGCGGAATAAATTAGAGAGAAACTAATCACAATATCAATTTAGTGCCACCCGTTTCAAATTTAAGCTCAATAATAGGGGGACCTCCTGTTTTATGCCGAGTCCGAACGGTGTGTCACTGAAAAGTGACACCTTTTGGTTGAGAAGTTGTACATGACTGAAATACTCACATATGTTGCCAGCATTTGGTGAGGGGGTAACCACCGCTGACAATGTTTTAAGGTGTTCTCGCAGGGTGGATTTGAACCCGGGCGTTTGGGCACGATAGGCGGGCATGCTAACCTATGCACCACGGTGGCTCTCTTACGAATATGACATTAAAATTTGCGATCAAGTCTAGGTGGTGCTTTTCCTCCTAAAGATACGTCAAATGGGTCATTATGACAATATGGGACTCAAATGGAAGGCATTTGGGAGTAGAAAACGAATTTGATATGCAATATTGGAGCCAAGTGTTTTGGGGTACTCCCTAAAGCACCCCCAAAATTTAACTTCATTTCTGTTGGGAATAAAGAACGAATTTGATATCTACAATATTTTCAGTGCAAAGTGCCGTTGGCCGCCCCAGCGCCAAAACACTCTCCAAACGGTTCATATTTACCGGCAATATGGGGCTCAAATTAAAGGGATTTGGAAGTGCAGCACGAATTTGTTATCCATATTTGAGTCGAAATGTCTGAGGTGCCCTTCCACCCCTAATGAGAACATTACCCTAAGGAAGAACATTACCACCTGGAACCGAGAGGAGGAATTTCTCACACATCAATGAGTGCTTTCCGATTCAAGTTTTAACTCAATGATAAGAATTCTTTTTTTATAGCCGAGTCCGAACGGCGTCCCCCAGTGCGACACCTCTTTGGGGAACATTTTTTAAATGACCATGTATGACATTGTACCTCGCAAATGCCGCCAACATTAGGAGGGGATAAAGACCGTTTTGTCCGATGTTCATGCCAGGATTCGAACGCGTTCAGCGTCATAGGCTACAATGGCACGAATCCGATATCCGCATTCAGGGTAAAGTGTCCCCACCCAAAAATGATATTAGAGAGTCAAAGAAGGCGCAACAGAGCGGGCCCTGTTCGGATAGTAAAGTGTGTATATTCTTGATCGTCTCGTCTTTCTGAATCGATCTAGCCATGTCCGTCCGTCTGTCGAAATCACAAAAAAGGTCGAACGCGTAAAGCTATCGGCTTGAAATTTTGTACAGATGCTTAATATGGATGTAAATCATTGGGGATGGCAAATGGGCCAAATGGGTTCGGCCCGAGCGAACTTAGCACGCTTTTACTTGAATAAATGAACAAAGCTATCTGCTTCAAATTTCACAAAAGTACTTCTTATTGATGTACATAGGTTGCGATTGTGTGTCAAATAGGGCAATATTTAACCTATTAACGACGAAGGAGTTGAGAAATACTGAAGGATAAGTAAAAGCGTGTGAAGTTGAGCCATACTGAATCCTAGAATGATTAATAGGTCTATATGACAGCTAAATCGTAACATAGTCTTATTTGGTCTGGCATTTTAAAACTGTGGACGTAAAACGAATTTCAGTTCAATATCGCAATTGTTAAAGGCTATATCACGAATACAGCAGATGAAAGAGCAGTTACTTTGATACATCTTCTTAATATTAGACAATTTTAGGCCTTCCTCAATTTGTTTCTTGGCCTCCTATATCAAACGGCCATTATTTTACTCCAAGTTAATCAGTCATTTTTAAATCCTCTATTTTTTTTAATCTTTGCCATTGTGAATGTTGCTTGAAGAGAACCTACTTAAAATTTATTGCACGAAGTAAGTACTATCGAAATGCAATCACTGGTAAGAAGTTTCAGCTTTTTTCTACTTTCTCCCTTCAATGATTACAACTAACTGAAGTGCTTTAAATCAACTTAGAGTGAATGCAAGTACGAGAGTAGGACTTAAGTAAACTTCAAGTGAAACTTGTGAAAAACCAAATAAAAAAAACAATTGAAAGTTCTGCAATCCAAAGAGTTCGTGAGAAAGCCAAGGCACAAAAAAGAGTGGGAGAGAGTTAGTGAAGGTATGGGAAAAAAATACACACAACACTAAATTCATACCATTGCTGTAAACGAACGCAATAAGGACACTCTATGGCAAACTGCTAAATGCCACTAACAAAACTTCTTGGATATTTGTTCTAACTAGGGGCCACCCATCAATGCAGCAGCAAAGCCTCCCATGGAGCCATTTAGAAACGCTACTTGTAAGGACACCAATAAGGAAGGCTACACAATAGCAGCAAAAGTAACAAATGTTTACATACTTTGCGAAAACAATGGAAATTTTCTGTAAAACATGGCACTTTGTTGGCAGCTTCAGTATGCACACTACTTCAGGGTAGGTGGTTATTTTTTGTAGTTGTTGTTTTGTTTAGCTTTTTTCTCACCCCCATCTACACCGAAAATGGGTGTGCAGAAATAGAAGAAAATTGAAAAAAATATTACTATAAGACTAAACATTTTCAATTCCAAGTTTTTTTCAAGACTAAAGGCGTAAGGAAAGTGTGTAGTTGAACAACGCCTATAAGTATGCAACAAATTTACAAATTGAAAAACCACAAAAAAGAAGTAATTACTTTTAAAAAACTCCTCCTTTTTTCCAAATATTTATTATTCTACAAAATAAAGCTACCTTTTTCAAAGAATTTAAAAACAATCAAATCAAACGATTGTTCAAAAAAGACAAATTGTGTGTTAATTGAATTGTATGTTCTTGTCAAAGAAAAAAATTTTTGTTATTATAAATTTTTCAGAAAAAGAAGAACATTTTAATTACTAGTCTGAATTGGGCAACAGTAAGATATAATTAAGATTAAAAGCGAATAATAGACTGATGACTTTTGGGAATTCTTAATTTTTTTTTTGGCTTAAAAACAAGCCCAATTTGTTTAATTTCTACGCAGTAAAGCATAAAAAGCTGTAAATACATACATATACACGAGTATACGTTTTTACAATTAAATTTCTTAAGAAAATGTTGACGAACAACGCAACCGTTCCGTTGAAGATACACCACGGTGGCACCTAGGAAATATTAACATAAGGTAATTTAGTATTCTTAAAAAAAACGTGTCTCCTGGAAACTTTTCTGCTAACAGGACGATAGCGTTAATGACACCGCTTAGATAAGGACATGATGAGGCTTTTGACGGAAATGCATTTGCCACAGGATACGACGGTCCTTTAAGTCACCCGGTCCTGTCTGGCGTCCCATCTGGCCACTACTTTCACAGCTTGCCTAAGACTTGCATTTACTCCGAAAGCCTGGCAGGAGACAAGGGATAGCATTGAGGATCTTACAACCATTTAAGTCACCCGGACCTGATGGAACATATACGGCGTTACAACAGAAGAAGGCGGACTATCTGGCACACCATCTGGCCACTACGAGTATTTTTACAGCTTGCCTAGGATTTGCATATACTGTGAAAGCCCGACAGGAGGTAAATGCAAGCCTTGAGGATCTTCCAACCATTTAAGTCACCCGGACCTGAAGGAGTATATCCAGCGTTACTACAGAAGGAGGCGGACTATCTGGCGCCCCATCTGTCCCCAATTTTTTTACAGCTTCCCTAGAACTTGTATATACTCCGAAAACCTGGCGGGAGGCATGGGTGATACTTGTAGCCAAGCCCGGCAAGGCAAGTTATGCAACACCAAAGACCTAAAAGCCTATAAGCCTTACCTACTTTCTACTCAAAACTCTGGAACGTATAGTGGATATCATGATAAAGAGTAGAGCATCCAGCGAACTGCTCACATGCAAACAGGGAAGGTCGATGGAGACTGGCCTGCACGAGGTTGTGCATAAAATAGAAGAATCCTTCGATGTCAAGATGTACACATTGGCGGTATGCATTCACATCGAGGGGCTTTTTAACAATGTTCGGGCCGACACACTGATTCAATCCTTACACCTGTACCGGGTGGACCGGTTCCTTAGAGACTGGATAAACCATATAAACCACAGATTGATAAATTGTGGGTATCATGACGCAAATATAAGGGAGAAAGTGGCAACGAGCACATCACACGGTTTCATTTAAACTGACTGAGAAGGGATTTGAACCCGTCTGGTACGCAGACGATGTTATAATACCCAAGAAGGGCCGAAAGGATCGTGCAGATGGCACACAACTGGGCTACACTTAGGCGCCCCAATGTTGACCCAGAGAAGACAGAAATTTGCCTGTTCACGCGGAAGACGAAGGTGGGCCACTTTGACGCACCAAGTTTCCTCAATAGAACGGTTTCGATATCTGACAAGCTCAAATAGTTAGGAGTGATCTTGAACAGGAGGCCACCGTAGCGCAGAATGTCTTTCTAAGACGCCATAAGCCTGAGTTCGACTGCAGGCGAGAATATTAGAAAAAAATAATTATTCGCCGTTATTTTCCACTCATAATGCTGGCGACATTTGTGAGGTACTGTGCCGTGTTGAAACTTCCCCCCAAGAAGATGTCGCCCTAGTACACGCCGTTCGGACTCAGCTATAAACACTTAAACTTAAACATGAGAAAATTTGCATTGATCTTGGAAAGGAAAATGAATTAGAAGTCTGATATTCAGAAGAGTACTGAGAAGGCTTACAGATGTTGGGCACTATATAGAAGGACTGTAGGCTTGAAATTGATCCTGAATACGAGTATAGTTCACTGCCTCTACAGGATCGTGATTAGACCAATACTAACTTACGCCTCAGTAGTTCGGTGGGCTGCTATGGAGAAAAAGTTGTCTTGGCATAGGACCGATGACGTCCGCTAGGGCACTAAAAACTATTCAAGATATCCGACTCATAGACATACAGATAGACACTGCAGCCAGCAGCATAGTCTTGGATTGACGGAATACTGATATTGTCATTTGGAAGTTCATGTTACACAGCACTGAGTAGTCCTGGGGGTCTATATTAAGAAGAAGCAATTCTCATCTAGAAATAAAAAAGGAAGTTCAAAAAATCTACGGAATATATTTATGCCCCACAACAAAACTTGATGTCTCATTCCTCTGATTGCTTTGGCTTCATATGGCACTCATCTGAGTGGTGTTCAATTGCAAACAACACACGATGTCCTTCGACCAAATTAAAAATCACACCCACTGAACGATTCGCGCATATCTCACTCTATTGTATATGTGCGTGTGTTTCTTGTTAATTTTGTTTTTATGTGGCATGCGATCCAGACAATTGCTTTGGCTTAAATGGCTTTTGAGTGCCAAATTTTGGTTCTCATGCAGTTCTCTGATACGCACCCTCTTTCTAATATTACCTAATCTAAACTTGAATTGGACAGTACTCATTCATATGTAAGAAGTTTGCCCCTGTTCCCTAATGGAATGTTCATGGTCAACTTTGCATTTGCATATCAATTTATAAGTCGATATGGACCGTACTTGTCATGACTGTTAAAAGTCATAGAAAAATACCACTTCCAAAGTGTCAAGCAAATCAAGTAAAAATTGTGTCCTACAGAGACTCAGTAATCCAAATTGCGAGATCGGTTCATATCGCAGCTGTATCAGACTATAGACCGATTTAAACCATACTTGGCACAGTTACTGAAAATCGAAACAAAACGCTATGTGTCAAATCGGATAAGAGATGCACCCTCTAGAAGCTCAAGAAGTCAAATCGGGAGATCGATTTATATGGCAGCTATATCACGTTACAGATTGATTTAGACCATACTTGGCGCAGTTACCGACTGTTTGTCCGTCTTTCTGTCTGTATATCCAAAGCACGCTTACTTTCGAAGGCGTAAAGCTAATTGCTTGACATTTTGCATAAATACATCCTGTTAGTGTAGGTTGGTTGTGATGATAAATGGGTCATATTGGTCCATGTATCGATATAGCTGTCGTATAAACCGATGTCGTATCCTGACTCCTTGAACCTTTAGAGGGCGCAAATCGTACCCGATTTTGGTGAAACTTCGCATCCTCTTTTATCTTATTTCAACATCCTTTGGTAACCAGCGTAAAAAACATAGGAACAATTGCGTTTTGTATGCATAAATGACATTTCCAATAACCTTTGCTTCGATAATTTATTCAACAATAATAAACCAGTTATTATTATGGATTTATGGATATCAACCTCTTAAAAACGTGACTAGTGAATGTACACAAAAGTTTTGTTTCCCCTTTACATATGTAAAAACTTAATATTGTATAATGTAATCCCCAACAAGCAAATGTTTATTCAATTATTTTCCCATAAAATCTCTGTGAACACATACATGAGTAAAAATATTGATGTAAAACTACTACTCAACAAATGAAAATCTAACAAATAAAATAAATAAAAATTTTTACTTATGTAAAAAAAATAAAATAGAATAAAATAAAAAATAAATTGTTTACGGGATGAACATAACAATGATTGAATAAAATTTCAATGAATCTCATTGTCAGCCCAGAATTATGCAACAAAAAAAAATGGATTTAACAAATTGCCCCAAAAATTATGCAACACTTTATTGAATACTTTTTAATTTATGGAATTAGATTGATGTTTTTATAGCAGGAACAAAACAAAAGAACAATTGTAGCTATACAAATTCCATTAAGGTCAAAAATTGAATTGAGTTAAATAAAAAACTAAAAAAAAACAAAAGTGGTAAAAGCGTGCTAAGTTAGGCCGGGTCGTATCTTACATACCCTCCAACGTGGATGGCATTTTTGAAGTTCTTTGCCCGGTATCTGTTTAATGGCAAACAGGGGATAGTGGATAATTATTTCCATGCTATTGTAGCTATATTAGGTTATGAAACGATTTCATATTTGGCTTGGACGTGGGGGACCATAGTAGATACCAGCGTGGAAAATTTTAACCAAATCCGACAAGAATTGCGCTCTATAGGGACTCAAGAAAGGAATCGAGAGATCGTTTTATATAGAAGCTATATCAGGTTTTAGCCAGATTGAACCATACATTACATGTGTATTAAATAGAAAAAAAAACTGTGTAAAATTTCCGCCAATTCCGATAAGAATTACGCCCTCTAGCGGCTCAAGAATTTTAATCAGCAGACCGGTTTTTATGGGATCTCTTTTAGGTTATGGACAAATTCAGACTATATTTGACACGTATGTTAGAATTCATAGAAAACGTTAAAGTACAAAATTGTACAAATTGAATAACTGCGCTGTCTAGAGGCTCA
The DNA here is from genome assembly GCF_963082655.1 of Stomoxys calcitrans. Taxonomy (NCBI): domain Eukaryota; kingdom Metazoa; phylum Arthropoda; class Insecta; order Diptera; family Muscidae; genus Stomoxys; species Stomoxys calcitrans. Next base: position 21,749,741 of record NC_081554.1, read on the forward strand.
AGAAATATAATCGGCATATCGGTTTACATAGGTGTTATATCAGGTTGTAACCCGATTTATACCATACTTGACGTGATTGTTGTAAGTCAAAACAAAATACTCAATGCCAAATTTCAGCCAACTTGGTTAATAACTGCGCCCTCTAGAGGCTTAAAAAGTGAAGATCCGAGATTGATTTATATGGGAGATATATCAGGTAATTAACTGATCTCGGCCACACTTATCACAGTCGTTGGTGGTCAAACCAAAACACAACATGCAAAATTTCGGCTAAATTGGATAATAATTACGCCTTCTAGAGGCTAACGAAGTCAAGATCCGAGATCGGATTATATGGGAGCTATATAAGGTTATGAACCGATTTGAACCATTCTTGGCACAGTTGTAGGAAGTCTAACAAGAAAACTTCACACTCAATTGCAGATAAATCGGATAACATTTACGCCCTTTAGCGGCTCAAGAAGTCAAGATCCGAAATCGGTTTATATGGGAGCTATATCAGGTTATGAAGCGATTTTAATTATTCTTGGCACAGTTGTGGGAAGTCAAACAAGAAAACTTCACGCACAATTTCAGCCAAATCGGATTACAATAGCGCCCTCTAGCGGCTCAAGAAGTCAAGATCTGAGATCGTTTTATGGGGGAGCTGTTTTAGGTTTTGAACTAATTCGGACCATACTTGACACACTTATTGGTCAAACGGTCAAACCAAAACACTTCATGCTCAATTTCAGCCAAATCGAATAATAATTGCGCCCTCTAGAGGCTTAAGAAGGCAAGAGCCGAGATCGGTTTATATGAAAGATATATCAGGTAATGAACTGATTTCGGCCACATTTGTCACAGTCGATGATGGTCAAATCAAAACACAACATGCAAAATTTGGGCCAAATCGGATAATTGCGCCCTCTAGCGGCTTAAGAAGTCAATATCCAAGATCGGTTTATATGGGACCTATGTTAGGTTATGGACCGATTTGGACTATACATAGCACAGTTGTTGGAAGTCATACCAAAAACTTCATGAAAATTTTCAGCTGAATCGGATGAAAATAGCGCCCTCTAGCGGCTCTAGAAGTCAAGATCCGAGATCGGTTTGTATGGGAGCTATGCTAGGTTATGGACCGATTTGAACCATACATGGATCTGTCGTTGGAAGTCAAAATAAAACACTTGGTGCAAAATTTCATCCACATCGGACAAAAATTGCTCTATCTAGAGGCTCAATAATTCAAGGTACAGGATCGATGTATATGGCAGTTATGTGAAAACATGGACCGATATTGTCCATTTTCAATTTCATCTGACTCACATTAATAGCTAGTATTTGTGCAAAATTTCAAGCGCCTAGCTTTACTCCTTCAAAAGTTAGTGAGCTTTCCAAAGACGGGCAGGTCTACTTAAATGTCATATGGATCAAGAATATATATTTTTTTTGGGTCTTAGACCATTATTTCGATATGTTACAAAACGAATGCCGATATTTGTATTTACCCATCCTATGGTGGAGGGTATAAAAAAAAAATTATATTAAACTTTTTGTAAAACAGATGAAATAGATAGTTCACCAAAAACCTTTTATACATATAAAAAATATCGTAATTGCTAATTTGAAGGTGCAATTTTGTAATAAAAAATTGTTGTTGCAATTTAGAAAAAAATTCAGAAAACCATTGCAAATATGAAAAATTAAAAAAAAAATTATTTAAAAATTTTTGTATATAATTTTTTTTTTTTCATTTCTTTTATCCTTAAATTTATTTTATTTTTTGTTTGTCTTATTTCCCTCTTTTTCTCGCATTTTTTTTTGTTGTCTCTTACTTTTTTCACTATGTGCCTTGCTCGAAACATAATAGTTTTAAAGGCTTAGCGACGTCGAGTGTTGTTGCTGTTTGTTTACAAAATTTGTTGCATAAAACTGGGGGCACTTAAGTTTAATTGCACTGGCATCAAAAGCTTCACACAACAACAAACTGGTCGTCCTCCTTTCTCTTGATGTTGAATAATATAATACTGTTTGTATTAGTTAACATAAATCCCTACATCGTTCTGCATAAAAGCTCACTTAAAAAGATAAAAACATGCAGTTTTTGCATAAAAAAAACAGGGTTTAGTTGTGAAATAATTGGAATGCATATACAAGGGATAAGCGAAATTCGCAGATTTAATTAGAGGCAAGAATAGTTATCAACTGGCAATAAGTGTATGAAAACTGAAGTATGTTTTATAAAAATTCTAAAATACTAAGAACAAGAAAAATATGAATTTAAGCAATTCAGAATTAATATGAAACCATATTAGGTAGTGGATGCTTTTTCAAACCAAAGTTTGGAATGTTGATACATGAGATAGGTGGGTAAATTGTATAATAGTGTGTTCATTAAAACTGCCATTATAACCAAGGCCGAAGAAATTAAACAGTTGAATATATCCTATGGTAGCGGGTTTTATAAAAAACTAATATTAGAAGTGTCTATAAACTAAAGATTATAAAATTCCTCCACCTGGTTTAGGAACCAAAAATCATAGAATTTTCCTTTTTTTTTGGCTTAAATGTGTTTTCAATTGACTATGATATCTTTTATTTTTTTGTACCAATATTTTTACCAACCAATGTTCCATCGTTCTTAAACTTTTGGCAACCAATGAAGCATAGGCAGAAAAATGTCTACAAAATTTTAAGCATACTTTTAGGCTTTGGCCCTAAAGCCAACAATCCTTATATTGAAGCTAAGGTAAAAGCAAACACTGCAGGAGCCTTTACCTTTAGGAATACCAAATTAAAAAATCATACTAACACAAAGGTAGAAAAACATACGAAGGAACAAAAAAACGATAGAAATCAGGTAACATAAATGCACACAAACACACTCACAAAAATCAAGAGGAAATGCTGATTGCAAATAAAAGTCTCTCTTTCTTTGCTACAAATGAGCTTTATAGAATTGTAGCAATTTAAGGATATTCAATTGCAAAAACGGTAAGGATAAAAGCAAAATGCTTGAGGAAGCAATGGCAAGGCTTTACAGAATTTGGTTTTTTCTTGTTCAGTATAAACTTAAGTAAACCATTGTTGGATTTTAAGCATAAGTGCTGCCAATTTGGATAATTTGGCCTTTAGAGCTACTACACAGTGATATGTGCACATAATGAACTTGGCAAGTTTACAAAAATTAGTCGTACAGGAAAAGTCAAAAAGTATTTGGATGTAGAAAGAATGGCAAAGTTTGCCTCTTCATTAGAGAATTGAGAAGCAAAAAGCACACAAGATAATGGTTATACATTTAGGTAATTGTTAGGCATCTTTAAAGAAGACTTGAAATTGATTTTTGAGCTAGTTTTTTTACTCTGTTATGAGGGAATAAATGAAACCCTTGAAGTATGCTTCATAAAAAGGCATCTAAATGAAACAGTAGTGGATATTATTCCTAACAGCATAGAATGAGGGGCAATGTTAGTGTCCACTCCTTCTTTTGTAATAACTGTACATGCTACCAAATTTCGTACAAATCGGTAGAAAATTGCATGAAAGTGAAATATTCGCGAAAAGTTGTCTGTAAAAGAAATTCCGCAGATTGCAGATATAACTGCAACCCCAGCGCAGCGCTAAACGCCTTGGTTTGAATCCTGGCGAGAACGCCAGACAAACAATTTTCAGCGGTGGTTATGCCCTCTTAATGCTGGCAACATTTGTGAGGTACTTTGTCATGTAAAAACTTCTCCCCAAAGAGGTGCCGCATGCCGTTCGGACTGGGCTGTGAAAAGTTTGCCCCTGTTCGTTAATGGAATGTTCATGGGCAAATTTTCATTTGCTACTCCCATTAAACTGATCATCCTACTTTATGCCTTTAGCCCCTGGAACCCGACTTTTTTGTCCGATTTGTTAAAACTTTTACAGTTTCGAAGTCAAAAAATTTGAAATGGTGTATTTTTTGCATTTTGTGGTAAAAAAATGGAATTCGGAGACCAGGACTCGAGGATGCAAAACAAGGAATGATATCAGACCTCGAAGTCGTCGCCTTTTCCGCTGGGTATTTGGATGTAGCTGCCATACAAACCGATCTCTCGATGAACTCATATATGGCAAATTTATTATTCGATTTTGCTGAAATTGAGAACAGTGAGATGTTGTATTGTGTGTTCCAGGGATATTCGTCTTCTTATCCCTGACGTTAGGATGTTCACCAGGAATACAAGACTTGCCAGGAACTCACACCCGTTTGTAATCGATTGGCCAGTCGACCGGACCATGCATATCCGAGAAAATTAAATTTTCGCCCGAACCATTCGTATGTGGAATCGACTTCCCGCTAATGTCTTTCCCACGGACATTGACGTTCAGAAATTTAAGACTAATTTCAATAAACACAACTCCCTCTTTCCCCCCTCCAACCCTTTGCTTTCCCCCCTCCAACCCTTTGCTTTAGCTTAAAGCATATGGGTGTCGGCAATTATCTTATTTTTCTTTAAAGCAAACGGCTCTGCCGAAAAACTGATAAAAAAAATTACACCAAAAAGAAAAGAAATAAAAGAAAGAAAGTTACACATATTGGAACCTAAGTCCGCCGAACCCTATATAAGTGCATTACGACATAGTTTCCTTCATGGCAAAGGAAATAATGCATATTTAGAAAACGCAAACGGTGCAAACTGCATGCCATTGAGACCAGAATTCTGCTTGTGGCATGTTCTTAGATAATTCTCATTAAGTGCGAAGTTAAAATTCTTTATCTGTATTCAATTTATCTATAATCTCCTTTATAGAACTGTCAAATAAACCTATTTTAAGGCTGCATAAAGTTTTGTGAATAAGGCGGTTAAAATTAAAAAAAACAATATTTTAAGCTAAAAACCGCCCCTATAAGTATGCTTCAAATTTTGTTTAATAAATATTTTAGGTTTATGAGAATTATAACTCCTTGTCTTAAAAAAAAATATTTTCTGGAAATTTCGTCTGCTGAGAAAAGACATGTTCTGATTGTTCATCATGATCTGAGCATAATCATTCCAACTGACTTGCCATCACTCAAAAATTAAAACCGATTTGTTCCAATGTTCAACCCATTCCTCAAAGTAATAAAAATTGCCTAATAAATATTTTAAAATTTCCACGCCTCAATTCCAGAATTTGTCATCTTTTTGAAAGCACAATTGACTTTTGCATTTTAATAACAAATGTTGAACGAAACGATTGTCAACACCTGACCCATACTTCCACATAATTCACTCCATGAAAAAAGACCCAAATAAATTTATGATGACCATAAAAGAAAGATTGCAAATTTTAATGGAAATGCAAAACATAACCAAAAACACATCTAAGATCAAATGTATACAAAATAAATGAATAAAAGATAAGGTCAACCACAGCAAGTGGGAGAAAATAGAAAAATCACAAAAAAGAAGAGAAAAAAATAATAAGCATACTTGAAGAAGAACAAAGTTTTTTATTCATTTATTTCTTGTTTTTCTTGGGTCTACCCTATTAAGAAAGGTCAATTGTATAATTTCTTAAAGTCTAGACTTCATTTACAAATACTTGTTGAGTACATTTTTACAGTCAATTTTTAAAAGGCTTGTTTATGTGAAGGGATAAGTAAATAATTTTTTTTTTATTTTGTATGCAAAAAACACATGTGGGATACAGTTGAAAATTTGAATTTGTTGTCAAAGAGTATATAAAAGAAAAGAAAAAATGAAACAAAATACATTTTTTAACAATTAATTCTAAAATATTTTCAAAGATGATTTAAAAACATTTACCATTGATATCTGGTGTCAGCATTTTGCATCTTAAAAAATTCAATTAAAAAGATTATTTTAATATATTTAATTTCTTATTTCTTTTCATTTTATTAAGTTTATATTGTTTTTTTCTTTGTTTGCTTATAAATTCTCAAATTATCATCTAAATGAAATGTATACTCTCCTTAAAATATGCAACAATTTATTTCAGAAATCCCTCTTAAGCTTTATTTCTTCTAGTGCTAAAGTTTAAATTGTGGGAATTTCCACAATTTTATTTAAAATTTATTTATTTTCAAGTAATGCATATATTTTTATGCTTAGATAAAAAATTCTAAAGTCCATATTAAACGTTCAAAGTATTTATTTTTTTTTTCAAAAAAATTCATTTGAATAAATTTTCTGCATGGCCATAGCCTTTGAATGAATGATAACAACTATTGTATTTATCAGCTTACTTCTTCATCTCTTCAAAGCACTTTTATATATGAGGAAAAGCACTGGAGTGTGTCTTTGTGCAGAGAGAATTAGAAATTCAAATTCTAATTTGTGATATTTTCATGAAATGTTAACTCTTCAAACACCTGATAGTATGCAACATTTGGCATTGCTGTTAATTGGAATTTCTATTAGATTTTCTTTATATTCTTTTATGCCACTCAATTTCCTGGTTACTTTAGGAAATGTTGGAAGGAAATTTATATATCTGAGTGTGCAATGGGCTACGAACAACAATAATTAAATATAACATTTGTAAAATACTTTAGAAATCTTTAAATTTTTCATAGCATAGCTCAGGGCGAAAATTATCAGCAGTGGTATGTTATTGATTTGCCTATACAGGCGACTCAGTTACATAAAATTTCTGCAGATATATTGCCTCATCCCTCTTGGGCTAGTCTTTAAGTCTATACAATCAAAAACCCTTATGGTAGGTGATACTAAGTTTAAACAGAGCACCCAAGGATGGCTCCCAAAGATCGCTAATGCCATAAATATGAGAAAAACGCTTCGCTGTTCATAAATTGAAATATTAATCGAGCTGTAGTTAAATTAAAATTTGTTTGTAACATAATTATTTTTAGTTACCTAAAACTATGCTACACTTATTTCCTTGTGCCTTTAAAAGCTATAGTTTGCTATAAAAACTCTTTAAAAATTAATTTATATAAAATGTTCACATATTTTTTAAACACTGCAACATCATAGCAAAATAATTCAGTATTATGAAACTATTTCCTATTCCTATACTATGTCCTTACGCCATCATAAAGCCTTTAAACAAAAAACAAACAAAAACACAGCAAGCTGCTCTTCTTAAGTTTTCCAAGACTTTATGAAACATAATTCCTTTACTACTTTTTGCCAACTACAAATATATAACTATAAAATTACAGCTATCTAATGTGGTTAGCTTAAGCAAAAGAGAAGGGAAGAACATTTCATGGAGCAACATTTGTTGTTCTATATATCCATTCCAAACATTTCAGCTTCAGTGATTTCGTTAATAGTGTTTTTATGTGTGGCCAACTCGTAGTAGTAGAAGTCAAAGAAGCAAAAAAGAAAAATACTTTCACAATAACAAGTTTCGCATGGCTGCTGCTTATATACGCTGCTGCTTAAGGAATTTAGTCATTTTGGGGACATGCCACAGAATCCAAATGAATTAAACCAAAAAGGCGTATTGTCGTTAACCTTAACATGATTATGCTGGAAGGGAAGTTTGATTTTGCGGAAAGAACTTTGCCCAAATGAAACACATTGCCCCCGAAAACTTGTGCTATGTTATGTTATGCATAAAAGAAACAAAATACTATGGTTATTCAGAGACCTTTTAATTATGTATTTGTTACAGATATATTTAATGTTTGTTAGTTAATCATATTTGAAATAGCGAAAAAGACTAATCAAAGGGCTATGCTATGATATTTAAGTTTTATTAAAAAATGTTGCATACTTTTAGGATTTGTAATTATAATAAGAGGGAAGTTTAACAATCGGAAGTATTTTTATAGCCACCTTTGAAGAACGAGGGTGAATTTAATTTCCCATTTCGTTTGCTAGTCATCGATATAGTCATTTCCGAACCTATATAGCATATATAGTTCTAGGCGTCAAAAAAGGCGATCCAGGCATGTCCGTCCTTCTGATGAAATCAAGCTACAGTCTTTACAATTATTTCGTTGAAATCCTGCACAGATAAGTTTATTTTTTGGCAAAAAACAAATTAAGCTTTATAAATGTCCTTTATACATAGTCAGATCTGTCGATTAAAGCTATTCCGCTCATATATGACGTATTTATTAAATTATATATATTCTTAATCGTATTGATATACTTAGTCGATTCAGCCATGTCCATCTGTGAAAATCATAGTAGCTTTCGATTAGGTGAAGCTAGTTTTGCTATCTTGAGCCCCTGGAAACGCAATTGTTGTCCGACTTGCTAGAAATTTTGCACGTATGGTTGTTTTATGGCTTTCCACATCCAGGTAAAATTGTCCTAATCGGTCGAAAACCATTTAAGCCGATCTCCCTATTACACCTCTACGGCGCCTAGATGCTTTAATTTTTGCCTGGTTGCCTTTCAACTATGTAAATTATGTGGAAACTTTTAGCAGAATCCATGTAAGTGGGTTCCCAAGATTCAACCCTAGCGAACTTAGCACAGTTTTTATTTCATTATTCCTAAATAAAATTTTTCTTTCTTCCTTTCGAATAAACCCTTTATGATACTCTTCTCCCAAAAGTATGCAATAGGTTTGGTTTCAACTGCAAACCTAAACATATTATTCCTTAATATCCATATTTTTCCCATAAACAATATACGCTCGCAATTTATCTTGATGGTGATTAAAATTCCCCAAAGTTTAAATTTACATTTGCGGTCTGGGACAATGGCCATAAAATGACCAAAGGGCTCATTTATAAATCAATTTAGCCGGGCCAAAAGGGCTTAACCAAAATTGAATGTATAATGCAATCATAGACAGAGGTGGCAATGAACCTAAATGAGGACTGGTCATCATAAAACCACTGAAATTTATAAATACAAAAAAAAAAAAAAAAACATTTGATACAAAAGCCAGACAAAATGTGATGAATAACGTGAATTTAATGATATTTTTATGTAAAGCCTCAAAAAGTGAACTCGGACACTAAAGAGTAGGAGAATAATGACAGTCATAACAAGTAAAAGCGTGCTAAAATCGGCCGGGCCGAATCTTATATACCCTCCACCATTGATTGCATTTGTCGAGTTCTTTCCCGGTATCTCTTTTTAGACAAACAAAGGAGAAAAGAAAATAATAGCTATGCTAATTAAAATGAGTGTTGGAGACCGCAGTAGAAGTCTATATGTAAAATTTCATACAAATCGATTTAGAATTGGGCCGATCTTGCGTCTTGATTTCTTGAGCCTCTACAGGGCGCAATTCTTATCCGATTTGGCTGAAATTTTGCATGACGTATTTTATTATAACTTTCAACAACTGTACCAAATTGGGTTCAAATCGGCCAATAACCTGATATAGCTGCTATATAAACCGATCTGGGATCTTGACTTCTTGAGCCTCTACAGGGCGCAATTCTTATCCGATTTGGCTGAAATTTTGCATGACGTATTTTATAATGACTTTCAACAACTGTACCAAATAAGGTTCAAATCGGTTCATAACCTGATATAGCTGCCATATAAACCGATCTGGGATCTTGACTTCTTGAGCCTCTAGAGGGCGCAATTTTCATCCTATTTGGCTGAAATTTAGCATAACGTATTTTATAATGACTTTCAACAACTGTACCAAATAAGGTTCAAATCGGTTTATAACATGATATAGCTGCCATATAAACCTATCTGGGGAGTTGACTTCTGGAGCCTCTAGAGGGCGCAATTCCCATCCGATTTGGCTGAAATTTTGCATGACGTATTTAGTTATGACTTTCAACAACTGTACCAATTAAGGTTCAAATCGGTTCATAACCTGATATAGCTGCCATATAAACCGATCTGGGATCTTGACTTCTTGAGCCTCTGGAGGGCGCAATTCCCATCCGATTTCGCTGAAATTTTGAATGGCGTAATATATTATGACTTTCAACAACTGTACCAAATAAGGTTCAAATCGGTTCATAACCTGATATAGCTGCCATATAAACCGATCTTGGGTCTTGACTTCTTGAGCCTCTAGAGGTCGCAATTATTATCCTATTTGCCTGAAATTTTGTACGACGGATCCTCTCATGACCATCAACATACATGTTTATTATGGTCTGAATCGGTCTATTGCCTGATACAGCTCCCATATAAATCGATCTCTCTATTTTACTTCTTGAGCCCCCAAAGGGCGCAATTCTTATTCAAATTGGCTGACATTTTACACAGGTCTCCAATATGTAATTTAGTTGTGGTCCGAACTGAAGCATATCTTGATATCGCTCTAATGGCAGAACAAATATTTTCTTTATCCTAAGAAGAGATGCCGGGAAAAGAATTCGACAAATGCGAATCATGGTGGAGGGGGTACATAAGATTCGGCCCGGCCGAACTTAGCACGCTTTTACTTGTTAAGTTTTCAACAAATTTCCTATAGCTCAATGAAAACTGAAAGAAATAGCCTAAAAAATTTTAAGTGTTTTGATTTCGCTGAGTTTTCTTTGCAAAAGCACATTCCTTAAGACTTTTATTTCCATTAACTTTTTCTTTTCTGGCCCAAAGCTTAGAAAACAAATCTCAACTCTTATCCCTACGGAGAAACCCAAAGAATTTTCCCTCCCTAAAAAGGCATTTAATTGTTAAACTTTATGTTCTTTACTTTGCATGTTGGCTATTTTATCTATGCTTTGTAAAAAAACCATCTCTCTTCGACTGGAAAAGCTTTAACAAAAACCACAATTTTTGACAGGGGGGAAATAAAATCGTTATGCCAAACTTTGATGTAAATAAATAGTTCCGCGCTTTTCGGCTTTTTGTTATTTCATAACTTCTTCGCTTGGGGAATTTAACAATTTCCATAATATTTTTTACTTCAATACACTTTGGCGGTACTTCTGTCGAAAAAATAAAACTAGCACTAGAAAATTGAGAATACTCGTAATACAGTCCAGTAACATTTTACTATTTATATTTTGTTACCTTGTTGCAACAAAACATTCTATTCCAGCTACCGTAAGTCTTCACGTATTCCCTTTGGTACTGTGAGGATCTTCGCAAAAAAAAGTGCTAGTGAAGCGGTAGACCGGAAACCGGAAGAGCTCTATACATTTCAATGTGATGTGATGTGGCGTCAGGTTTGTGGCACAAACCAAGCAATTCTAGATTTTTCTTTTGCTACAATTTTTTTTTTATTATTTTGTGGGGAAGCTTGGGGATTTTTTGTGCAAGCAGAGGATTTTTTTCACAATCCAAAAAGAAGGATAAATGCAATAAGCGAATATTCCTTTACCTGGTGCCTTTCAAAAAGCCACACAAAGGCAACAGGAAATAGTTGCTTATGACAATAACCAGATATTCTATTAGTTGAACAGACTTTCTGGTTGGGTTTTCAGAAAAAAGTTGCAGGTAAGGGAAAAAGTGTATTAAAGCTTTAATTAAGGAAAATTGAATATAACGGTGTTCTACATTTTAGTCGAAAGCAATAAAAATTGTACGCTTTAGGTGTTTTTTTGAAAATTCTATGCTGCATGTTTCTTTCGAAGCGATGCCTACACACAAAAAAATAATTCGTTTCACATAAAGGAAATTTTCGACAAATAAACTTCTTTTGGATATTTGACTTTGTTTACGATGAAAGTAAATGTCTTGTTATACCCACCACCATAGGATGGGGGTTTACTAATCTAGTTTTGTAACACTTCGAAATATTGATCTATGACCCCACAAAGTTAATATATTCTTGATGGTCTTCAAATTCGGATTCGAACTAGCCATGTCCGTCCGTCCATCAGTCGAAATCACGATAGCGGTCGAATGCGAAGAGCTAGCCGCAAGAAATTTTCCACATATACTTTATATTGATGTAGATCATTGGGGATTGCAAATGGGCCATATCGGTTCAGCTTTGGATAGAGCTCCTATATAAACCCATCTCCCTATATGACTTCTTGAGCCCATGGAAGTCACAATTTTTGTCCCATTTGGCTGAACTTTTGCATATTGTGTTCTGTTATGACTTCCAATAACTGTGCTTAGCACGGTGCAAATCGATCAAGAACCTGATATAGCTCCCATATAAACCGATCTCCCAATTTGATTTCTTAAGCTCTTACAATGCGCAATTTTAGTCCGATTTAGCAGAAATTTTGCATTTAGTGTTCTGTTATGACTTTCAATAACTGTGCCAGGTACAGGTACGGTGTATAACCTAATATAGCTTAAATATAATCCGATCTAGGATCTAAAATTTTTGAGCCACAAGAGGGCGCAATTCTTATCTGATTTGGCTGAAATTTTACTTGAGGTGTTTTGGAGTCACTTCAAAGACCTGTTCTAAGTATGGTTCAAATCGGTCTTCAACCTGATATAGCTCCCATATAAACCGATCTCCCGATTATTCTTCTTAAGCCTCTAGAGGGCGCAATTCTTACCCGATTTGGGTGAAATTTTACACAATTACTCCTACTATGGTTTCCAACATTGGTCCAAATTGAACCATAACTTGATATAGCTTCAATAGCATAGAAACTCGTATCCATTGTTTGCCGAAAAACAGATACCGTGCGAAGAACTTGTCATATGGTGGAGGGAATATAAGATTAGGCCCGGCCGAACTTAGCACGCTATTATGATTTTCATGAAATTTTCACAGATGGTAGATTTTAGCCCTCTGTGCAAAAAGGGTACTTCATTTTGTGATATCCACGAGGATTGCGGTCCCTCCCCCAAAACACAATTTTCAAAAACACCAGATCTCGAAGATGGGTGCATCGATTTAAGTGAAATTTTGTATGTCACCTTATGATAACCCAAATAAACAAATTTTGGTATACAACTTTATGGTCAAATAACCGCGGGGGACGCCCTACCAGAAAACCCACCCAAACGGACATGTTAACCTATTGGGTCAGTATGGGTATCAAATGAAAGGTTTTTAAGAGTAAAATACGATCTTGATAGGACACTTCGTCCTCACGTGTTCCCCACCGCCTTAAAATTACATGTTTACCGATTGAGACAATATGGGTTTTAAATTAAGGCAACTGGACGTAGAATATGTAATTTAATTAATTTAGGGTCAAGTCCGAGGGAGACCGCCCCACCCAGCAAATCATGCCCCAAACGGATATGTAGCCGATCGGGACAGTATGGGATTCAAATGAAAGATATTTGAGTGAAGAATACCAAACTTAGTTCAGCGCATGTATATAAAAGTTTGGGATCTATTCCTAGGAGGGTCGTTCCAGCCCAAAAATATTCACAAAGTGGACAGGCACACTGAACGGGACAAGATGGAACTCAAGTGAAGTATATTTGAGAGCTCAATACGACAATTGTATAAAAATATTGATCAACTCCAAGGAAATTGCCCCACTACGAAATGATGCCTAAACTGGACATGTTAACCAAAAGGGATAATGAGGGATTCTAATGAAAATTATTTGAGAGTTAAATACGGATTTTATTTTATTTTATGTTATTTAGATGTGTTTTATTTTGCTTTGATTTATTTCATTTGGTTTCATTTCATTCCATTTCAGTTCATTTCATTTTATTTTATTTTATTTTATTTTATTTTATTTTATTTTATTTTATTTTATTTTATTTTATTTTATTTTATTTTATTTTATTTTATTTTATTTTATTTTATTTTATTTTATTTTATTTTATTTTATTTTATTTTATTTTATTTTATTTTATTTTATTTTATTTTATTTTATTTTATTTTATTTTATTTTATTTTATTTTATTTTATTTTATTTTATTTTATTTTATTTTATTTTATTTTATTTTATTTTATTTTATTTTATTTTATTTTCATTTATTTTTATTTTATTTTATTTTATTTTATTTTATTTTATTTTATTTTATTTTATTTTATTTTATTTTATTTTATTTTATTTTATTTTATTTTATTTTATTTTATTTTATTTTATTTTATTTTATTTTATTTTATTTTATTTTATTTTATTTTATTTTATTTTATTTTATTTTATTTTATTTTATTTTATTTTATTTTATTTTATTTTATTTCATTTTATTTTATTTTATTTTATTTTATTTTATTTTATTTTCATTTCATTTTATTTCATTTTATTTCATTTCATTTCATTTTATTTCATTTTATTTTATTTTATTAAACTTCCTTTCACATATTTTCATTTAAGTTATACTAAGTTTCACATTTAACTTGTTATTCAACAAATAATTTCCCTACTGCCCATCTCAAAAAGACACGTACTGTACTTAACTATCAAGGGGACCCTTTTCAAAAGTTTTCAACTGTCAACCAAGAAAAAATCATATATTAAATATTTTTGCTTACAGATTTCACATATTTTTCCATTTACTCATCTCTTCTTGGTTTAATTTCATTACAACTTGTTTGAACATGGCACACATTGGGGCAAAACATATGTAGAAAAAATAGAAGCAAAGTAGCAGAACGTATTGCATAATTTAGGGTGTTTTATATTAAAAGCTGTCATCTTCGCATACATTTTGCTTACTACATAGACTGGTGTCGCTTCAAGTTGTTGATGAAACTAATAAAAAATTAACTATTTACCCTGTCACCTGCCAGAAAGCGTGTGAAACAAGCAGGGTGTACAAAGGACCACTAAAGTTTTGCCATTTGTTTATTTTTGGCAATCTTATGTAAAGTTGCCTTTTTTGCTATTCTTCCAACTACCCATTGAATGATGTTCTTTCTAACAGGTGACGTGTTTTTTTTTCCTTTTTTTGGTATTGTTTGTTTAAGCAGGGTCTAATCTATTTTCGTTTGACATTTTGTCCTTACTGTTTTTTTTTTTTTTTGACAAGAGGGTGGGGAAGGTGCTTCAAACTTTTCCTAAAATTGTATTGTTGTTGTAGTTACGAAACTAGTAAAACAAGTTAAACAAATTCTGTTTTCTCAGCCTTTGAGAATGTCATCTTAAATCATAAATTTCCCAATTTTTGTGCAACAAAGCATAGCAAAGAACTTATTTCTTCAGATGTTTGCTAGTTGCCTTAAGTTTTACCCAAGTAGAGTATGGCAACAATTGCATACTTTCAGTAGTTTGCAAGAACAAATTTTGTTTACTTTGCGACAAGTTACAAAGTTGTAGATATATGTAGTTCATGTAGCATACTTCAAGGCAAATAAGTTTTTGCGACAGAATATTTTAATTATTGCCTACTTATGGGAAGGGTGAAAGTAGCAAATGGAAACAGAGGGAATATAAAAGCGATGTGTTGCTATGTAAGCAATGCATTCATGTTAATTTATGTGAAAGAAGATACAAACTAAGATATTATATACTAAACTATAGACTACTTAGGTGAGACAAAGTCAACCTTAAGGCTTTATATAGCAATTCCTAACTTCTTATTTTTATGGAATATTAAACAAGATTTTTCCCATTCAATTTGTTTATAACTATTTAGCATAACTCTTGAGAGTTTTAATGGAATGCAGTGATTAAAATAAATCCTCCACCTATCTGCCACAATCATGTTGACAATTTACCCCCGATGCCTTAAAGTATGCAAAGAATGTTCACAATCAACTTCAAAAGCACCTTGAATTTTTTCAGCCTTATCATGGCAAAGCTTATGAGAAAACCACTTCTTGACTTCGTATCTCAGGAAGTGAAAAACAACCATTTGCTGCAACGCACAAACGCTGGAAAATATTTTGTATTCAACAGGAAGTTGCTTAAAGAACTTCAGTTTTATTTTTCTATGCCACTCACAGTTTTTGTAACCGACAAATTATAAAGTATTAAAAAGTTTACTGATTATAAGCCAAGGAATGCTTTAAAATGATTTACGAAGCCAAAGACCACAAAGCGTGAGAGAAAGGAAGAAGAAAATAACTTCACCCAGGTAGATAGACCGGCCAGAGCTGTGCCGTTGTTGTGGGCCTTGATAACAAGGAGTGAACTGTATGAATTGCCTTCTGGTTTTTGTTTTTAGCAACATTCTAGGCATACTTTGCTTCAGGATTACATGCCTGCAAGGAGAAATTTAATTAAATGCTAACAAAAGGCGGAGAAGTGCAAATAGAAGGGAGAAATAACTTGCAGTTTTTAATGAGATTATAAAATTGTATTTAGATGTGTGAGTGTGTGTTAAGTTAGGGCAAGGGATAACTTTATATGTAGTCTGATTTCTATTTGCTAAACTAATCTCAGTTTAAGAAAAGTTGATAGTAAAGCAAATAAATACATTGTGGCTTTGGCAAACATTGCCATTCATTCATATACTATGAATGAACTTTGCATATAGCATAGCATACCTTTAGGCATAGTGTGAGCTAGCAAAGTCATTATGCTTTGCAAGAACTTTTCTGTTTCAAGTTTTATGAATAGAATTTTTAGAATTAATCTACTTGCAGTTATTATTTATACAAGTAAATGATGTTAAATAAAAAGTAAGCTAAAGAATGAGACAGACAAAGAAACACAGAAGATAATGATCAAAAGGTTGAAACTTTGCTTAATACTGAAAAGTCAATTGTTTTTTTTTTTAAGCATAGCATGTCAGTTCGAAATTCTTATATTTTTCTACCAACGTTCCTTTAATGTTACATGGGATTTTTTTTTTAACATGGCCTTCATGTGAACATTGCCTTTTTTTAACTTTGTTTATTTTACTTGGAATTTTTGTTAATTTATGCAAGACTTTAAATAAGCTAAAAGTTTTAAATATTGATGAGCAAAGTACCCTTTCAGTGAGACGTTACTTCCTAACAATTAGAATATTTACATAGACTTTAGTTTAAATATTCATTATTTAATAAGTCTGTAAGTCCACTTTAATACAAAGAAAAATAGCTGCACACTTAAAATATTTAAAAGGTAATCTTCCACATTGCATTGTGGGAACGATGGGTGGCTTCTGGGGTTACAAATTCCAGGAAGACAAGAGGTTACCAAAACTTTCTAATTATGAGGCTATGAAAATTTTTTATTGGCATATTGAAAAATAAAAAAAAATGCATTAAGTTCGGCGGGGATACACGAATATACTAGCCACGTTACCACATGAGCCACTCAGTACGGATGTCGAAGGGCCTAAAATGACTCACTGTGCAAAATTGGAGCGAAATTTGTTAAATTGGAAGATCGGTATATATGCCACCTATATCCAAATATAGGCCCCACTCTGCTCACTATGCTAAATTTCAGCGAAATCGGGTAATAATTGTGCGTTTTATATGGCCAAGACCCTAAAGAGGGAGATCTGTATATAAGACAGCTATATTCAGGTCTGACCTAGACCTCACTTGGTGCTGATACCAAGAGACCTAGCACAAGTAGCGATTTGTCGAAATCGGGATATAAACGCCTTTTACGGCACCAACACCTCAAATCGGGAGAATGCTATATATGACAACTATATCCAACTATTTGCCGATCTAAGCCGTACTAGGCATGAATAACAAGGGGCATAGCATGATTCACTGTGCTAAATTTCAGTAAAATCGGGAAATAAGTGGACTTTTTACGGGGCCTAGACCAAGGGCCAAGGGAGATCTGTAGATATGGCAGTTATACCCATATATAGTCTGATCAAGTCAATACTCGATATGGATGTCGAGACGCCTTACACAACTTATTGGCCCACATTTTAGCTGAATCGAGTAATTTAGGAGCCTTTAATTGTCCCAGAAACTTAACTCAATATAGCGGTATATATGGCATATATATCCAAATACAGTCCGATCTACTCCATACTGGGAAAGCATATAAATGGACTAAATACAAATCTCTATGTCAATTTTCAGCAAAATCAGTTAATAATTGCGGCTATAATGGACCTTAGACCATAAAGTGGCACATCATCCTATATGGGGGCATATAAATTCAAATCCAGTCCGATCTGGATAATACTGGCTATGGATATTGAGCGCCCAAACACAACTCGCTTTGCCAAATTTCAGCATAGTCTGGTAATAATTGGGGTTTTATGTGCCTAAAACTTTAAATCGGAAGATCGGACTATTTGGGTGCTATTTAAAGATATGGTCCGATAAAGCCCATCTTTAAACTCAATCTGCCTATGGACAAAAAGAAAACTGTGCAAAGCTTCAGCTTAATATCTTCTTTTTTGAAGATTGTAGCGTGATAACCTCAGACAGACGGACCAACATGGTCATCTGTCTGTGGGAATCACGCTACAGTCTTAAACCAGTAAAAGCGTGTTAAGTTCGGCAGGGCCGAATCTTATATACCCTCTACCATGAATCGCATTTGTCGAGTTTTTTCCCGGCATCTCTTCTTTGGGAAAAAAAAGGATAAAAGAAAAGATTTGAACTCCTATTAGAGCGATATCAAGATATGGTCCGGATCGAACCACAATTAAATTATATGTTGGAGACCTGTGTAAAATGTCAGCCAATTAGAATAAGAATTCAACCCTTAGGGGGCTCAAGAAGCAAAATAGAGAGATCGATTTATATGGGAGCTGCATCAAGCTATTAATCTATTCAGACCATAATAAAAACGTATGTTGATGGTCATGAGAGGATCCGTCGCACAAAATTTTACCCAAATCGGATAATAATTGCGACCTCTAGAGGCTTAAGAAGTCAAGATCCCAGATTGGTTTATATGGCAGCTATATAAGGTTCTGAACCGATTTGAACCTTATTCGGCACAGTTGTTGAAAATCATAATAAAATACGTCATGCAAAATTTCAGCCAAATCGGATAGGAATTGTGTCCTCTAGAAGCTCAAAAAGTCCAGTCCCCAGATCGGTTTATATGACAGCTATATCAGGTTATGGACCGATTTCAACCTAATATAGCACAGTTGTTGGAAGTCATAGCGAAACATGTTGTGCAAAATATCATTCCAATCGGATAAGAATTGCGCGCTCTAGAGGCTCAAGAAGTCAAAACCCAAGGTCGGTTTATATAGCAGCTATATCAGGTTATGGACCGATTTCAACCATACTTAGCTCAGTTGTTGGATATCATAACAAAACACATCGTGCAAAATTTCATTCCAATCGGATAAGAATTGAGGCTCAAGAAGTCAAGACCCAAGATTGGTTTATATGGCAGCTATATCAAAACATGGACCGATATGGTCCATTTACAATCCCAACCGACCTACACTAATAAGAAGTAATTGTCCAAAATTGTATTTAGTTCGGTCGGGCCGAACTTTGGATACCCACCACCTCGGGTATATATGTAAACCAACTTTCGTCAAAATCCGGTGAACAATCCATACCTTATCCGATTTGGACCAAATACTGATAAGTACAAGTACAAAATGTTCCTTTAAGTAGCTAGCAAATCTGGACCGATCTGTGCCATATTGCAGAAGTCAATTGAAAAAAAAAAATCTCGAAAGGCCTAACACAACTCACTGTCCCAAATTTCAACAAAATTGGATAATAAATGTGGCTTTTATGGCCCTAAGACCCTAAATCGGCGGATCGGTCTATATGGCAGCTTAATCCAAATCTGGACGGATTGGGGCCAAATTGAAGGAGGATGTCGAGAGGCCCAACACAACTCACTGTCCCAAATTTCAACAAAATTGGATAATAAATGTGGCTTTTATGGGCCTAAGACCCTAAATCGGCGGATCGGTCTATATGGCAGCTATGTCCCAATCTGGACCGATTTGAGCCAAATTGACGAAGGATGTCGAAGGACCTAACAAAACTCATTGTCCCAAATTTCAGCAAAATCGGATAATAAAAGTGGCTTTTATAAGCCTAAGATCCTAAATCGGAGTATCGGTCTATATGGCAGCTATATTCAAATCTGGACGGATCTTTGCCAAATTGAAGAAGGATGTCGAAGGGCCTAACGCAACTCACTGTTCCAAATTTCAGCAAAATCGGATAATAAATGTGGCTTTAAAGAGCCTAAGGTCCTAAATCGGAGGATCGGTCTATATGGCAGCTATATTCAAATCTGAACCGATCAAGGCCAAATTGAAGAAAGATGTCGACGGGCCTAAGATAACTCACTGTCCCAAATTTCAGCAAAATCGGATAATAAATGTGGCTTTGAAGAAGGATGTCGAGAGGCCCAACAGAAGTCACTATCTCAAATTTCAGCAAAATCGGATAATAAATGTGGCTTTTATGGGCCTAAGACCCTAAATTGGAGTATCGGTCTATGAGGCAGCTATATTCAAATCTGGACCGATCTTTGCCAAATTGAAGAAGGATGTCGGGAGGCCTAACACAACTCACTGTCCCAAATTTCAGCAAAATCGGATAATAAATGTGGCTTTTATGGGCCTAAGACCATAAATCGGATATCGGTCTATATGGCAGCTATATTAAAATCTGGACCGTTCTTTGCCAAATTGAAGAAGGATGTCGAAGGACCTAACACAACTCATTGTTCCAAATTTTAGCAAAATTTGATAATGAACGTGGCTTTTATGGGCCTAAGACCCTAAATTGGAGTATCGGTCTATATGGCAGCTATATCCAAATCTGAACCGATCTGAGCCAAATTGACGAAGGATGTTGAAGGCCCTAACACAACTCACTATCTCAAATTTCAGCAATATCGGATAATAAATGTGGCTTTTATGGCCCTAAGACCCTAAATCGGAGGATCGGTCTATGTGGCAGCTATATCCCAATCTGGACCGATCTTGGCCAAATTGACGAAGGATATCGAAGGGCCTAACACAAGTCACTGTCCCAAATTTCAGCAAAATTGGATAATAAATGTGGCTTTTATGGCCCTAAGACCCTAAATCGGCGGATCGGTTTATATGGCAGCTGTATTCAAATCTGGACCGATCATTGCCAAATTGAAGGAGGATGTCGAGAGGCCCAACACAACTCATTGTCCCAAATTTTAGCAAAATCGGATAATGAACGTGTTTTTATGGGCCTAAGACCCTAAATCGGCGGATCGGTCTATATGGGGCTATATCAAGATATAGCCCTTCTTCGAACTTAACCCGCTTATGGAAAAAAAATCTGTTCAATATCTCTATTTTTAAAGACTGTAGCGTGATTTCAACAGACAGGCGGACGGACATGGCTAGATCGTCTTAGATTTTTACGCTGATCAATAATATATATAGGGTCGGAAATGGATATTTCGATGTGTTGCAAACGGAATGACCAAATGAATATACCCCCTTCCTTCAGTGATGAGTATAAAAATGCATATTACCCCCATCTTATGCATATAATACGAATTGGTTCTAAATCATTGTTGTGATTTGCAGCAAATTCAATGACAAATTAAGAATACCTATCATCCTAAGGTAGAGCACAGAAAATCATATCCATTGTCCAAGTTCTTCATTTAATTCCTCCAAAACGTATTCAAATGAATTCTAATTTGAATTTCCAATTCCATCATTAGAATAATTGTAGCTAAAATAATTACTAATAACAACATAATATTGTGAACAATAGCTAGTTATAGACTTTTAGCCCAATTAGGCTCAACAAAACTAAGGATTTTGTAAAATATTCTTCAAATGCATATGCATTTAGCTGTTGTATATCCATACCCAATTCAATAAATAAAGAAATTGCCTACGCTCCTTCTGTGTGATACCAATTACATGTATCATGCATATTAATGCACCACAGTCGAACCATAATTTATATCCTGCACACACCATTACTACTACAGCTCCCTTATGAATGTGCTATGCACCACCCACCATACACATGACGATGGCAATCAAAAGCCTATGAGACCACACATTGATATCCAATCATGGGAATTTCTTGGTGAATCAAATACTAAACATGGCAATTATTAATGAGAGTTCAAAAGTAAAATGGCAGAAATGTTTGTTGTTGAGAATGTAGCACAGCGCTTGCTAAAGCCACCAACTGTTCATAAAATTAATTGCCTAAGGGCATTGCAATAATAATTTAAATTATGAAAATATTATAAATAGAATATGGAGCATATGAAATAGCGGTTTTAAGTGATTATGTTAATGTGAAAACGATAAGCATTTGTAGTATAATTACAATTTTAATATAAGTTATGGCATGTTAGTACATTGGCATTAATAAGGAAAGAAACACTAGTCATGTCATCACTAGAGATGGATAGTATGCAGAAGGGAGGAAGTTGACTACATTAAATTGAGTTAAATACTGCAATTATTTCAATTTAAAAAGAAAACTTGAAAAGTTGTGTCTGTCTTGGAGTAAAATGTTAACACAATAGCTGTCATTGAGTTCTCTGAGTTTTAATACAATAGCTAGTTCCTGAAACTATTATGAAGGTGAAATGTTTGTCATTGTGATAACAGTTCCGGGAATATTCTAGCCATTGTTATACATCACCTACAAGGACTTCATATCGCAATGAGATGGCGTATAATAACAAAGACAACGTCAAAACATTTTTTTTTTTTTGTTGAATGACGACAAGTATTGGACTTCGGGAAACTTATTTTGTTTCATGAAAACTCAATTGTTATGAGATTTATCGCGTCTGACACTCTAAAGGATGTCGCTCGGAATATAACCGTAGGAAGTAATGAAATTTAAAAAAGTAAAAGATAAATATTAACATGAATGAAATAACTTATCACACATATCAAAATTTCTTTTAATAGAAAAATGTGAACTTATTCATATTGAGATAGGGAGAGAGGTTTATAAGGGAGCTGTATCATGCTATTGATCGATTGAGACCATATTACTCATGTTGTTAGTATGTTGAAGGTCATGAGAGAAGCCGTTGTACAAAATTTCATCCAAATAGGATGAGAATTGCGCCCTCTAGAGGCTCAAGAAGTCAAGATCCCAGATCGGTTTATTTGGCAGCTATACCAGATTATGCACCGATTTACGCCATACTTAGCACAGTTATTGGAAGTCATGACAAAACACCTCATGTAAAATTTTAGCCAAATCGGATGAGAATTGCGCCCTCTAGAGGCTCAAGAAGTCAAGATCCAAGATCGGTTTATATGACAGCTATACCAGATTATGAACCGATTTGAATCATACTTAGCACAGTTGTTGAAAGTAATACCAAAGCAATACGAGCAAAATTTCAGTTAAATCAGACTATAATTACGTCCTCTAGAGGCTCAAGAAGTCAAGACCCAAGATCGGTTTATATGGCAGCTATTATCAAAACATGGACCGATTTTGCCCATTTATAGTAACACCCGACCTACACTAATAAAAGGTATTTGTGCAAAATTTCAAGCGGCTAGCTTTACTCCTTCGAAAGTTAGCGTGCTTTTAACAGACAGACAGACGGACGGACATGGCTAGATCGACTCAAAACGACATGACAATCAAGAATAAATAGACTTTACGGGGTCTTAGACACATTTTTCGTGTTACAAACAGAATGACGAAATTAGTATGCCCCCATCTTATGGTGGAGGGTATAAAAACTAATCCCAGAGCTTGTCTAGTACATGTTAGACATCGTTATGAACTTCCATAACCACAATAATGAGATGGGAAGTTCTTCTCTTAACAAAACATTCAATTGAATAGAAAAATCGTTTGTTAAACCCACATATGAAAGGGACACCTGTCAAATGCTACTTGATTGCCAGACAAGCATCCCACGGTATTTAAACTTTCACCTTTGAATTTATCTGTGTTCAATTCTATTAACCCACTTCAAAACATTTGGTATTTAATACCCTTTAAGTAGTCTGGAAGTTTATATTGCTATGGCACAATGAACATGAGTATAAAGGACACATATTGATTTTTCAATAATAAGAGATCTACTCTAATACCTTAAGCAACTCGTATCTCTCTCTCTCTCATGCATTGAAGGCTTGAAGGCTCCTTATTATGATGTCACATTGTCCCTTAGCTTTGCAACGGAAGATGCATGTTTGTTCATTTATTTGATGGACTATGCCTTTTGTAAGAGGCCCTCACAGGGGCACACCTTGTCAAGGTAACTGTCTACTGCTTTGGGTAATGACCTTAATGAAATATTGCCTTTGATCTACAAACAACTGCTGCTGCATGAATACAAAAACAAAAACATACATGTTTGAACAACATTTTTCTATGTTTGATGTGAAATCTAAAAGTTGACAAACACAAAGAGTTGAAAACTTGAAAAAAAAAATGTCAAAAAGTTATTTTGTTGAAACTTCATTATTTTAGATTTTCCATAAACCAGGTCAAGTATGAAGAAACTCAGGGGGTGGGTGGAACAATGTGTAAAGCACAGTTGTAGCAATTTTGCGTACAGTTAATGAGAATACATACTTTTAAAGATCAGTGAACTTTTTATATAAAAAAGCAATAAAAAACGCATTTGGATACCCACTATAGATATACCCAGTGAACCAAACCTTCAGAATTCGGTCAGAAGTCTGTACGAAAGTCGGAAAATTCATTTAAATTCGGATCTGAAGTCTGTCCTAATTCTTAACGAATCGTAAGAATTAGGACAGACTTCTTAACGAAACAATTACGCTAACGTATGGAGTGGTTGCCACGACTTCGGATGGACATTTTTGCCGATGTTTCTGACAGAATGCTATAGAATACTGAACCAAAATTATGGGAAATTCAGACGGGAATTTAGAGTTGTTGTCAAGACTTCTGACCGAATTTCTATGCTGAGTCTTAATGAATACGGATGAGTTTTCCGACTTGTCTTATCGATTACTGATCGAATTCTGGAATAATATACCCTATGGTGGACATAGGATGGGGGTATACTAATTTCATCATTCTGTTTGTAACTCCTCGATATATTCGTCTGAGACCCCATAAAGTGGATATATTTTCTTGGTCGTCATGGCATTTTAAGTCGATCTATCCATATCCGCCCGTTTGTCTGTCGTATGCACGCTAACTTTCGAAAGAGTAAAACTAGCCGCTTGAAATTTTGCACGAATACTTCTTATAAGTGCAGGTCGGTTGGGATTGTAAGTGGGCCATATCGGTCCATGTTTTGATGTAGCTGTCATATAAGCCGATCTTGGGTCTTGACTTCTTGAGCCTCTAGAGGGCGCAATTCTCGTCCCGCTTTGACTGAAATTTTGCATGAGGTGTCTCGTAATGATTTGCAACAACTGTGCTGAGAGTGGTTCAAATCGGTCCATAATCTGATATAGCTGCCATATAAACTGATCTGGGGTCTTGACTTTTTCAGCTTTTAGAGCGCCTAATTCTCGTCCGATTTGGCTGCAGTCACCTCTTCGAGCACGTGGTGTTTTGGTGTCATTTCCAACCCCTGGCCGCAGAGGGCGCAGTCATTATTCGATTTGGCTGAAATTTTGTACAACGGCTTCTCCCATGACCTTCAACATACATGTGAAATATGGTCTGAATCGGACCATAGACTGATACAGCTCCAATATAAACCAATCTCCCAAGTTTACTTCAGCCTTTATAGGACGCAATTCCTATCCGATTTGGCTGAAATTTTGTACATCGTGCTTTGGTGTCACTTCCAACCATTGTGCTAAGTACGGTTTAAATCGGTTAATAACCTTGTATAGCTGCCATATAAACCGATCTTGGGTCTTGACTTCTTGAGCCTCAATAGGGCGCAGTTCTCGCCCCGATTTTACTGAGATTTGGCAAGATGTGTTTTGTTAGAACTCCCAACAACTGTTCAAAATATGGCATTAATTCGTATATTACCCAATATAGCTGCCATATAAACCGATCTTGGGTCTTGACTTCTTGAGCCTCTAGAGGGCACAATTCTCGTCCGATTTGGCTAGATTGGGAAAGAAGTGTTTTGTTAGAACTCCCAACAACTGTTCAAAATATGGACTTAATTGGTCCATAACCCAATATAGCTGCCATATAAACCGATCTGGGATCTTGGCTTCTTGAGCCCCTAGAGGGCGCAATTATTATTCGATTTAGCTGAAATTTTGTACAACGGCTTCTCCCATTACCATCAACATACATATGAAATATGGTCTGCATCGGTCTATAGCTTGAGACATCTCCCATATAAACCGATCTCCCTATTTTACTTCGTGAGTCCCTAAAGGGCACAATTTTTATTCGAATTGGCTGAAACGACTTCTGCTATGGTCTCCAACATTCAGTTCAATTATGGTCCGAATTGGACGATATGTACATACAAAATTGTTTTATCGAACTCCAACCGAATTCTAGAAGAATGTTTGTGGTAATTGAATGTGTTTTCCGACGGTTCAAATAGCAAATTTGATCTTAAACATTCCATTAGGGATCTCATTTTTATAGCCGAAGTAGGAAGAGTCCGAATGGTACGCCGACATCACTTTGTTGAGAAGTTTTTACTTGACATAGTACCTTAAAAATGTCGCCAGATATAGGAGGAGATAATCAGGACTGAAAAGTTGTTCAGATATTCTCGTCAGGACTCGAATGCAGTCACCCTGAGCTACGGTGGTCTGCAACAAATATATGCAAAAACAGTGAGGAAGGGCAAAAGTCCTATATGCATAGTGTGGGAGCTATATCCAATTCTGAACCAATTTTGATAGACCTCGGCGAGCAAATATGTTCAAACTGTAATAACTACTGTTGACAAATGACAACATTATTGCAAATTACCCAAAAACTGACAAACATAAATATGGAGGCTATATCTAATTCTGAACCGATTTCGAGCAAACTTCTTAGATAGGGTGGTAGTCGTTGGTCAAACAATGCGATTGCAGTGGCTATTGGGGTGAAAATCTGGCGATATATTTGGTTGCCCAAAAAGTAGTTGCGGATTTTTCATATAGTCGGCGTTGACAAATTTTTTCACAGCTTGTGACTCTGTTATTGCATTCTTCTTCTGTAAGTTATCAGCTGTTACTTTTAGCTTGCTTTAGAAAAAAAAGTGTAAAAAAAGTATATTTGATTAAAGTTCATTCTAAGTTTTATTAAAAATGCATTTACTTCCTTTAAAAAAATCCGCAATTACTTTTTGGGCAACCCAATATAGATATGACAGATATATCTAAATCTGGACCGATTTCTATGATATTCGCCAGTAATATCGCGAGTCATAAGAAAATCCTTCCTGGAAAATTTCGAGAGAATCGGGTAACAAATGACCATTTTATTGCATTATTACTGCAAATCGGCCGAACATATATATGGGAGCTATATCCAAATCTTAACCGATTTCTATGAAATTCACTTTTGATATCGAGAGTCATAAGAAAATCCTTCCTGCCGAATTTCAAGAGAATCGGTCAACAAATGACCATTTTATTGCATTATTACTGCAAATCGGCCGAACATATATATGGGAGCTATATCCAAATATTAACCGATTTCTATGAAATTCACTAGTAGTATCGAGAGTCATAAGAAAATCCTTCCTGCCGAATTTCAAGAGAATCGGTCAACAAATGGCCATTTTATTGATGTATTACTGGAAATCGGACGAACATATATATGGGAGCTATATCCAAATCTGAACCGATTTCTATGAAATTCACCAGTAATATTAAGAGTCATAGGAAAATCCTTCCTGCCAAATTTCGAGAGAATCTGTTAACAAGTGGCCATTTTATTGCCGTATTACTGGAAATCGGACGAACATATATATGGGAGCTAGATCCAAATCTGAACCGATTTCTATGAAATTCATAAAAAAAACTTTCCTGCCAAATTTCGAGAGAATTGGGTAACAAATGACTATTTTATTGCATTATTACTGAAAATCGGACAAACCTATATATGGGAGCTATATCCAAATCTGGGCCGATTTTTTCCAATTTGTCTCTCGGCCGAAAAACATGCCCATACCAAATTTGTAGACGACCGGATGAAAATTGCGACCTGTAGTTTGTACACAAATTAACATGGTCAGACGGACAGACAGACGGACATAGCTAAATCGCATCAGAAAGTTATTCTATGTCTATTGGTAAACTTATCAATGGGTCTATCTATCTTCCTTTTAGGTGTTACATACTAATTCACTAAGTTATAATACCCTGTACCGCAGCAGTGGTGTAGGGTATAAAAACACACCACGCAGCGCTTTTCCCTTAACAATTCAAGTATAAAAATGTTTCAATTTAAGTATGTGTTTCACAAATCATTTGTCACTTGATGTTTGAGAATAATGTAGCCAATAAATCAAAAAGGATTATTGGCCTTGTATATGTATACTGTACATATACATATGTGTAGTATGTGATCTACAAACATATGCATAGCACTGTGTCATATATGCAGCACCATCTAAAACCAATTGCTGGTTGATTTCGTGAGAACGACTGATAAACGCATGGGTGTGGATAACATATCAGCCTTTTATTCAACAACATTCAATTTATAATTTAATAAAAATGGCAAATTGTCAATCTATTCGTTACTGGGGTAAAATGAAATTGATGTTGCTTAGACATTACAAAAAAATACCTAAGAAAAATTGCTTACCAAAATTTATTATGACAAAAAATTACAAGGCCAACAACTTTCCATATTTTATACAGTTTTTTGTGATTTCTTTTTTTTAAGTCCCCAAAGTGTGAAGGTTAAAGTGAATATGATTTCTTGGTTTTTGATAATCGCTACGGGAGGCATGACTGAATTGTTCACAAATTTTAGGTGTTAAAGACATCGTTAGGCTGTTTTTAAGAGGGGAAGAGATTTTTTTTAAACGAAATATTTAGAAAACCTTTCGACGTAATTTTCTGTGAAAACCGTATTGCGTTGCAAATCTTCTAGGAAATTTATCATAATAAGAAAAAGGTCTCTGAGTTTTTCTTCATTTACATATACAAAATTTAAATGAAAATTTGAGAAAAATTTTATTTTATTTTCTTACGAAGTGAAATGTTGTCTCAATTGTCCATTTAAATCACCACTTGATATACTTTCTATGAATATGAAATTTTAACAAGTTGCAGCTATATAGCTGTAATATCTTTAGGATACAAGACAACTCATACCAAGTTCTGTGAAGTATGTTTTTCTATGAGCATGAGTGGAGAAACACATACCCCAGACTTATGACTGTTTGTATTTTTTTTTTTTTTTGTAATTCAATGATTTGCAAGCGTTGCTCGTTAGTAAGTCTATTCATGATGAAATGTCAAAGCATACTGAGCATCTTTCTCTTTGACACCATGTCTGAAATCCCACGTGATCTGTCAAATACTAATGCATGAAAATCCTAACCTCAAAAAAATCACCCTTTATATCCTCTTTCTCAGTTTTTTGTAATAATTATGGAGATCCTTAACATCACTAACTTAATTAACGTTGTCTTAACCACATTATTTACATAATTTTAACCTTATTTTTTGTAAAAATATTTACAAAAAAACTAGCATACTTTGAGGTTAAAGTTTTTCGCGCACACATTTCACAAAGCATACTTTTAGGCGCTTTTCAACCATTTGTTAGACTTTTCGCTACAGTTCCCCAAGCAAAACAAGAAAGTTCAAGTACTATGCTTTAGGTTCAACAAAATATGACACAAAACGCGGTTATGGTTGTGTGATAGTGTTGCTTGTGATGTTTTTCTTTTTTTTTATGACAACTTATATTGCTCTCTGATGTGCTGCACTTATATTACGAACTCTAAAGATGACCTTGGAAGCTAGGCTGCATGTTGCGTGTGTGTAATGTAACACTGGTGTTCTTTTTCATTGAATAGAAAACATGGTGAGTGTTGCCAGAGTGAAAATTTTAGTTTTCAAACATTATGGAAAAATTGTGTTTAAAACTCATTTTATTGAAATTTTGTCTTTAGAGAAAATTTCATGGAAATTTTGTCTTTAGAGAAAATTTCATAGAAATTTTGTCTTTAGAGAAAATTTCATAGAAATTTTGTCTTTAGAGAAAATTTCATGGAAATTTTGTCTTTAGAGAAAATTTTATGGAAATTTTGTCTTTAGAGAAAATTTCATGGAAATTTTGTCTTTAGAGAAAATTTCATGGAAATTTTGTCTTTAGAGAAAATTTTATAGAAATTTTGTCTTTAGAGAAAATTTCATGGACATTTTGTCTTTAGAGAAAATTTCATAGAAATTTTGTCTTTAGAGAAAATTTCATAGAAATTTTGTCTTTAGAGAAAATTTCATAGAAATTTTGTCTTTAGAGAAAATTTCATGGAAATTTTGTCTTTAGAGAAAATTTCATGGAAATTTTGTCTTTAGAGAAAATTTCATGGAAATTTTGTCTTTAGAGAAAATTTCATGGAAATTTTGTCTTTAGAGAAAATTTCATGGAAATTTTGTCTTTAGAGAAAATTTCATGGAATTTTTTTTTTAGAGAAAAATGTTTGTCCTTAGGGAAAATTTCATGAAAATTTTGTCATTAGAGAAAATTTCATGAAAAGTTTGTCTTTAGAGAAAATTTCATGAAAATTGTGTCTTTAGAGAAAATTTCATGGAAATTTTGTCTCTAGAGAAAATTTCATGGAAATTTTGTCTCTAGAGAAAATTTCATGGAAATTTTGTCTCTAGAGAAAATTTCATGGAAATTTTGTCTCTAGAGAAAATTTCATGGAAATTTTGTGTTTAGAAAAAATTTTATGAAAATTTTGTGTTTGGAAAAAATTTCATGGAAATTTTGTGTTTAGAGAAAATTTCATGGAAATTTTTTTTTATAGAAAAATTCAAAAGAATTTTTTCTTTAGAGGAAATTTTGTCTTAAGAAACAAATTTTTTGGGAAATTTTGTCTTCTGAAAAGTTTGGCAACTCTTTTTTTCAGCCTAGCAAGCCTCAACATCTCTCCGAAGGACTTTTTACCCCACTCAATCATTTGCCATGATGTTGAGATGATGGTGCTGTGATGCATAATCAACTTAGGTTGTTTAATGTTATCTCTCTGGCATTACTCACTTACTTGGGCAAAAAAGAAAAAAAAAAAGTACAAATAAGCGTAGAAAAACTAAAAAAAGTGGCAGTGTCAGTGGCAGTTGTGCCGCCGCCAAAATTGCTCAGTTTGTGGTAACATCTGCCTTGAAGGTGGGTGGTGGCGAGCATGGCGTTGCTGTGGCTGCTCCTTGTTGGCTGACATATTTTTAAGCTCTTGCAGTTTTTTAGTTATTTGTAATTGTCAACATTTGTTTTGTACAACAGCTGCGAAAAAAGTGGAGAATAAAAGGCTAGCAAAAGCACAAGAAACCCTTTCAGAAGGATATCTTTTAGAGTGATATGAATAAAAAATATTTAAAAAACAAAAATCTCACAAATGGAAATGTTTTGCTATTGAGGATGAGCTAATGCTGTGTCCTTGTACTCCATATGAGAATTAGGCTATGTAATGTAGGGGAGGACCTACAACTCGTTGAAAAGCAATATAAGAAGCTAAACTTCTGGGGGAGTGGCGGTATAAAGTTTCTCTAGGGGAAAGGTGGAAGTGCTTTTTATGCTTTAATAGGATTTGGGAAACATAATTTCACGGTTGGGAGCTGAAACAGCTAAATCTCTGACTGGTATAATGCGCTGTAAACGCAGAAAGACTCAATAAGTTAGCTTGCCACAACAATATATATCAGAAATTATCCCTATAAATATTTTCCCACATAATTATTTTTTTTTCATTTCTGTCTCTCCAAAATAATCCCCCTTTATGGTAAACAAAGTTTATTTCTTTTTTTTTTTTTTTTTAGCAAACGACAAGATTTGTTGCATGCCTGGTTTTTTTTGAATTTCTCCATGGCAACTTTTTTTTCTATTTTCTCAGTTCTCGGCTTGAATTCTTTCGAGCATCACCCCCCTCACACAAACGCAAATACTCGCACACAAACACACACACACACAACTGCCAACGAACTATAGCTTCCTTGTAGTTTTAATGAGCTGTACAACCTTCACCTTAATCGTCTATGCTTGGTTGAGTTCATACTGTTCAAAAATTTGTTTAGTTTGGAAAGGGCAAAATTTCTAGTTGTAGGAGAAAATTGGCGAATGAGAGATGACAGGAAAAAACACTCTCTAGTGAAAGTAATTGAAAATACTTTGGGAATTGTTTGTATATGTGTGTGTGCGTGTATGTATATCTGGTAGTTTTTGTCAAGCAAAAGTTTAATTTTCCAAATGTAAATGGCAAATATGAGAAACTTTAAATAGGGTCTAAGGAAATTGAAGGACATTTTATTATATGCAAATATTTTTTTTTTCTCCAAAAGGATTAAAATTGAAAATTAACAAGGCAATGGACAGATTTTGGGATTAATTAAAATGCATGTAAAAAGAACATTTTAATCCCCAAAGCATTTATGCAACAGAGTAGGGGACTTCTAACTGTGTATGCCTTTGGAACATGCGGTTATTTGGACGAAGTCTGTCCTTCTTCAGAGAATAGAAAGAGTTTGAATGATTGACCGATATAAGTTTCATGGAAATGATAAGTGGCCTTGGTCCTGCCAACATAGTAGTAGAAGTTCAAAAGATTTTACATTTATGCACACAACCAATCTTAGACGAAAGGAGTAGGTTGTGTCATATACAGTAAAAGCTAAACCACTTAAAAGCAATCAAGATGCAAAATCAGATTTTTAAAAAATCTTTACGGAATATCCATTAACCATTAAATTTAAATCCTGGAAACATTTCATTAAAACTTTATCTGTGGAGAAAGTCGAGTTAGAATTTCGAAGGAAAATGCTAGGATGTTATGTCAGTTGCAGAAAGAAACTATGTGAGATATTTTGAGAATCGATTAACAAGTGGCAATAAGTATGGCCACCTGCAGAAATGCCTCTATTGTGAATGGATATATGAAATTAAATCCAATCGTTCATAAAACTACGCGCGCAAATTTAATAAACTTTGTTTGACTCCCATGCCCACACATTGTTTTGCTAATTATACCCTACACCACTACTGTGGTACAGGCAGGGACGTAGTCAGGATTTTATTTTGGGGGGGTCCACATTACATTTTTTCAAAATCGAAAATTCCGTGATATTATTGTTGACCTTTGGAATTTTATAACTTTGTCTTCTTGGTTTGGCTCGTGGTCATAAGCAGGTTAAGTTTGAAGATGGGCTATATCGGACTATATCTTGATATGGCTGCCATATAGACCGATCCTCCGATTTAGGGTCTTAGGCCCATAAAAGGCGCATTTACTCTCCGATGTCGCCAAAATTTGGGACAGTGGGTTATGTTAAGCCCCATGACACACTTCTGCAATATGGCACAGATCGGTTCAGATTTGGATATAGCTGCCATGTAGAACGACCCCCTCGATTTAAGGTTTTGGACCCATAAAAGGCGCTTTTATTGTCCGATGTCGCCGAAATTTGGGACAGTGAGTTAAGTTAAGCCCTTTGACACACTTCTGCAATATGGCACAGATCGGTTCAGATTTGGATATAGCTGCCATATAGATCGATCTCTCGGTTTTAGGTTTTGGGGCCATAAAAGGCACATTTATTTTCCGATGTCGCCGAAATTTGGGACAGTGGGTTAAATTATGCCCCTTAATACACTTCTGCAATATGGAACAGATCGGTTCAGATTGGGATATAGTTGTCATATAGACCGATCCTCTGATTTAGGGTCTTAGTCTCATGAAAGGCGCATTTATTCTCCGATGTCGCCGAAATTTGGGACAGTGAGTTAAATTAATCCCCTTGATACACTTCTGCAAAATGGCACAGATCGGTTCAGATTTGGATATAGCTGCCATATAGACCGATCCCTCGATTTAAGGTTTTGGGCCCATAAAAGGCGCTTTTATTGCCCGATGTCGCCGAAATTTGGGACAGTGAGTTAAGTTAAGCCCCTTGACACACTTCTGCAATTTGGCACAGATCGGTTCAGATTTGGATATAGCTGTCATATAGACGGATCCTCCGATTTAGGGTCTTAGGCCCATGAAAGGCGAATTTATTATCCGATGTCGCCGAAATTTGGGACAGTGGGTTAAGTTAAGCCCCTTGACACACTTCTGCAATATGGCACAGATCGGTTCAGATTTGAATATAGCTGCCATATAGACCGATCTCTCGATTTAATGTTTTGGGTCCATAAAATGCGCTTTTATTGTCCGATGTCGCCGAAATTTGGGACAGTGGGTTAAGTTAAGCCCCTTGACTTACTTCTGCAATATGGTTCAAATCGGTTCAGATTTGGATATACCTGCCATATAGACCCATCTCTCGATTTAATGTTTTGGGCGCATAAAAGGCGCTTTTATTGTCCGATGTTGCCGAAATTTGGGACAGTGGGTTAAGTTAAGCCCCTCCACATATTTCTGCAATTTGGTCTAGATTTGCATATAGCTCCCACATAGACCGATATCTCGATTTAAAGTCTTGGTCCCAAAAAAGGCGCTTTTTTAATCCGATTTCACTGAAATTTGACGCAGTGACTTATGTTAGGCCTTTCGACATCCATTTTGTATATGGTTCAGATCGGTTTATTTTTAGATACAGCTACTAAAATGACCAATATTTTGTTATACACAATTTTTGATGAAAGGTCGTTTACATATATACCCGAGGTGGTGGTTATCCAAAGTTAGGGCCGGCCGAACTAAATGGCTTTTTGCTTGTTACCAATATTTTGACCACCGCTGGTGAAGGTCATCAGGGTATTAAATTTTGAAACAAAATAATCGACTCTCCTTTACTTGTGCGCTGTAAGGCGGCCTTGGCCTCAGCAAAATGTTGTCTTTGTAGAATATTATTAATATAAAAATTTTGTCATTAGGCAGGGGACCCGAGGCCCCCCCCCCTGACGACGTCTCTGGGTACAGGGTATTGTAACATTGTGATTTTTTTTTTGTAACACCAAGAAGGTAGAGAGATAGACCCATTGATAAGTAAAACAATCGACTCAGAATCCCCTTCTGATTCGATTTGCCTATGTCTGTCTGTCCATGTTAATTTGTGTACAAACTACTGGTCGCAATTTTCATCCGATTTGGTACAGGCATGTTTTTCGTCCTTGAGAGGAAACCTATTGAAATTGGAAAAAATCGGTTCAGATTTGGATATAGCGATCTCATTGTACTTATAGGAAATATACAGGTGTAAAAGTCTCCCGACTTTTGCCTTTCTCAACTGTTTTTTTTTTTTGGTTTGATAATTGAAATTTAGTTTTAAAAAATATAAAATTTCAGAAATCACAACTTTTTTTTCCTTTTTCTTAAGATTTGTCATGCCCTCTGCTAAGTAGATTTTATTTTATGCCCTTTATGTCAACATTAGAAAGTGCCAACTTTTCTTCAAAGTGGTACTTGAGATGACCCACAATTTAACACAAGTACACTTAGGTAATTTAACTGACAGTTGGACATGACCAACAACATGCCCGTTTTTAAAAGAGACGTTTTTGGCAAGAGTTGTTGTATAAGTAACCGGCCCAAAGAGTCCAACACTTGAGTTAACTCTTAAAACAAGACATAGTAGGTATATTACAAAAACCGCTCTTTGAATGGCTATTGTCTGCATACATAGCTCTTTAAAGAGAGTTGCTATAATTTTTTGGTAACTTGTATTCCATTTCCCTTCATTGCCAACAAATGGTCTGTCATAAAGCTCAACTCGAAAGAGAAATAAATACATTACAACGAGGCACTCTTCAATGAAAACAACCAATTTTTAAGAAAAAATTTTGTATGCCCTCTGCCAAAAAGCTTTTAAAGCTAAAATTGTGTTGAAAGCCAAATTCCTTTTTAAGCTTGGAGTCCATATAACGTAACTTGTAGTATACAAAAAAATTCTTAAACTTCAGGATATGTTGAAAGGGCTTTAGGATAAAATCAAAAAGCTTTGTATCCTTCTGTTGAAATTCGAAATATATGCTGTACAAATAAATAATACAAGCATAGACAAAGGAAAGTTATAGACTTTGAAACTCAATATGTTGATAAAATAACTCAAAAGTTCTCCGTTCCATGTTACCCGGATTCCTTGCGCAATCACTTTCTTCCATCTGTTACAGATTTTTTGAACATATCTTTAGGAGTCTATAGATTCCCTTTGTCTATGATAGACGTTCAATCTGTTCAAAAAGTTTTAGCAGTTTAAAGTATAGCTTTTGTTTCCTTATCATTGATATGCTAGTGTATCTGTTAGCAGTTGACATCTGCGAAAGCATTGTGATACTATTTAAGATGCAAAAGAGTTTATAGCAGAAAATATCTCGCTATAACCGATATAAATCTGTTATATAAATGTTAAATGTAAGTCATTTTAACTTCTATACAATTATGAAGATGTAATCACTATAGAGACAAGAAACTAGTGAATCGTAAACTGTCATAATTTGTTATGGGAAGAAATGGGTTTCTATCGGGTAAATACGAATGCTAGATTATTTATTGGCCAAATAGCCAACAAATATCATTTTTGGGTATTTATAAATTTTCAGACACTTTGGTGATTAAATTAATTTTCAAAAAAATGTTTGATGATTCAGCATTCTTCGTATATAAACCTGACCTTCCGATCTCATAAAACCGGAATTTAGTTATATATAACCGCTATATAGACCGATCTCCAGATTTAAAGTCTTGAGGCAATAATTTGCTAATTATACCCTACACCACTATTGTGGTGCAGGGTGTTATAATTTAGCGAATTAGTTTGTAACACCCAAAAAGAAGAGAGATAGGCCCATTGATAAGTATACCAATCGGCTTGGAATCACTTTCTGATTCGATTTAGCCATGTCCGTCTGTCCGTCTGTCCATGTTAATTTGTGTACAAGCTACAGGTCGCAATTTTCATCCGAACGCCTTCAAATTTGGTGTGAGCGTGTTTTTCGTTCTACAGACGAAGCCTATTGAAATTGAAAAAAATCGGTTCAGATTTGGATATAGCTCCCATATATCTGTTCGTCCGATTTTAAGAAATATTATAAGAAAGTGCTCATTTTTTAACCGATTCTCTCGAAATTTTGCAGGAAAGATTTTCTTGTGACTCTCGATATTACTAGTGAATTTCATAGAAATCAGCCCAGATTTTGATATAGCTGTCTTAGATGTATAACGCCAGATTTTCACCCCAAGAGCCACTGCAAGTGCATTTTTTGACCAATCTTGCCAAAATTTTGCACAACGCTTTCTTTCGACGACTACTCCATTGTCTGATAAGTTTGCACGAAATCCGTTCAGAATAAGATATAGCTCCCATATATATGTTCGTCAGCTTTTGGGTAATTTGCAATAATGTTGTCATTTGTTAACAGTAGTTATTACAGTTTTAACATATTTGCTCGCCAAGATCCATCAAAATTGGTTCAGAGTTGGATATAGCTCCCACATTGTACTTATGGGGTAGTTGTAGGGTATTATACAGTCGGCACCGCCCGACTTTGGCACAATGAGTTCTGGCAGACCCCTGGCCATTTCTGTGAAGTGTGGTCTAGATTGAACCATATTTGGACATAGCTGCCCTATAGCCGGCCGCCCGATCTTCCGATATAGGGTATTAAGGCCATAAAAGATCCATATATTATTCGATTTTAATGAACCCATTCCTGTCAAATATTGTCCAGATCGGACCATATTTGGATAAAGCTGTCATGTAGACCGATGTCCCGATCTAGTGTATTGAGCCTATTAAAGGAGCATTTTTCATTGCATTGGGTTCTGCCAGGCCCCCAACAACCATTTGTTGAATGAGGTCCAGATCGGACCATATTTGAATATAGCTGCCATATAGACTGATGATCTTCCGATATAAAGCATTGAGCTCATAAGAGGAGCATTTTTCATCAGATTTCGATGAAATTTGGCATAGTGAGTTTTGGTGGATCCCTTACCATTCTTGTTAAATGTGGTCCAGATCGGACAATATTTGGATATAGCTGTCATATAGACCGGTTTTCCGATATAGGGTATTAAGGCCATAAATGATCCATTTATTAAACGATTTCGATGAAAATTGGCACAGCGAGTTCTGGCAGAACCCTACCCATTCATGCCAAATCTAGTCCAGATCAGATAATATTTGGATATGGCTGCCATATAGATCGATCTATATCGGGAAATCGGTACATATCCAAATATGGTCCGATCTGGACAATATTCACCAAATAGGTGCTAAGGGGTACAAAAGTTTACTGTTTCAAATTTTATCGAAATCGGATGAAAGTCTTTTCATACCCACCACATTAAAATATCAATTTCCGACCCTAAAAACTACATATCTTTCGGATCGTCGTAAAATTCTAAGACGATTTAACGATGTCCGTGTGTCTGTCCGTCCGTCTGTTGTAATCACTCTCCAGCCTTCAAAAATTTAGATATTGAGCTGAAATTTGGTACAGATACGTCTTTTTGATATACGCTGGTTAAGTTCTTGAACGGGCCCAATCGGACCATATTTGGATATGGCTGCTATATAGACCGAACTGACGATAAACGGTCTAATGCCCAAGAATGCTTTATTTTTTATCCGATTTCGATGAAAATTCAAACAGTGAGTACTTTTAGGCCTTCCAACATCTGACTTAAATATGGTCTAGATCGAGCTATATTTAGATATAGCTGCCATATTGATCGATCTGCCGATAAAGGGTCTGATGCTCATAAAAGCTTTATTTATTATCCGATTTCGCTGAAATTTGCAACAGTGGGTTATTTTAAGCCTCCCAACATCAGAACTAAATATGGTTCAGATCGGACTATAAATCGATATAGCTGCCATATAGACCGATCTGCCGATAAGGGGTTTGAAGCCCATAAAAGCTTTGTTTTTTAGCCGATTTCGCTGAAATTTTAAACAGTGAGTAGACTTAGGACTCATAATATAGCACCCAAATATGGTTTGGATAGGACTATATCTCGACATAGCTGTTATATAGACCGATTTCCCGATAAAGGGTCTGAAGAACATAAAACTTTATTTTTTTGCCGATTTTGCTGAAATTTAAAACAATGAGTAGCTTTAGGCTTCCCAATATAGGACCTAAATATGGTTCAGATCGGACTATATTTAGATATAGCTGCCATATGGACCGATCTGCCGATAAGGGGTCTGCAGCCCATAAAAGCTTTATTTTTTAGCCGATTTCGCTGAAACTTTATACAATGAATAGCTTTAGTCCTCCCAGCATAGGATCCAAATATGGTTCAGATCGGACTATATTTAGATATAGCTGCCATTTAGACCGATCTGCCGATAAAGGGTCTGCAGCCCTTAAAAGCATTATTTTTTATCCCATTTCGCCGAAATTTGAAACAGTAAGTAGTTTTAGGCTACCCACCATCTGACCCAAATATGGTGAAGATCGGACTGTATTTAGATATAGCTGTCATATAAACCGATATGCCGATTAAGGGTCTAAAGTTCATAAAAGCTTTATTTATTACCCGATTTTGATGAAATGTGAAATACAAAATTCAACAGCGACTTATATTTACTGAATGTCCGTGACGAATTTGGGTGCATACGTTATACAATTTTCACTGGATTGTGACGAAAGAGGGTTTACATATATACCCGAGGTGGTGGGTATCCAAAGTTCGGCCCGGCGGAACTTAATGCCTTTTTACTTGTTTTTGGGACAACACCCTATATCGGGAGATCGGTCTATATGGAAGTTATATCCAAGTATGATTCGATCCGGACCACATTTCACAAGAATAGTTAGTTGTCTGCCAACGGGTATTTAGCCAATTTACCAGGTAAATACCTTTTTGGTGTTTACCCATTGCCCATCTCTAGTTATGGTCGTTTGATGTGACCATAACTTTGTGAAGCTTCATAAAACCACCGATAGAGTATGTCCAAAAACCAGGAAATAAGTAGAAGCCATATGACATCTACTGAGAATATTTTGTATTACTTTATAAATTATAAGATGCTGCTTACAGCAGATGTAAACAAGCTTGACTCCCATACAATAATGGAATTGTAATAGTACTAGAGAAAAGAAATGAGTGTATTCAAATCGTGAATGTAAAATTTATACCAAATAAATTTAAAATTAGGATCAGATGTGCGACGTGGGTAATAAGCTTCAATCGGTAAACAATTGAATACAAGAAGATATTTTGAAACTTTGAGTTAGAAGTAGGAGAAGAATAACAACAGACTGATATGCATATGTATATTTTCTGAATCAAACTCTGAAATGTGGTTATTAGGAGCGAATGTATGAAGAACCAAATCACAAGTTTGGAAGAAAAATTTTTTTTACCATATATTAAAAATATCACATTGACTTCTACGGTATTATAGTATAACACTTTCATGTATAAGACTAAATAACAATAAGCGCAACTGGCATACAAGTTTATAGAAAACAGAAGCGGTGTTTTTTACCATATATTAAAAATATCACATTGAATTCTACAGTATTATAGTATAACACTTTAATGTATAAGAATAAATGACAATAAACGCAACTGGCATACAAGTTTATAGAAAACAGTGGCAGTGTTTTTTTACCATATATTAAAAATATCACATTATTATAGTATAGAATATTATAGTATAACACTTTCACGTATAAGACTAAATGACAATTAGCACAACTGGCATACAAGTTTATAGAATACAGTGGCAGTGTAATAGAATAGCTTTTACAAAAGAAACTCTGTATAACTGTTGGAATAGCTGGAAATTTTGCAGCAATTCGATTAAATTACAAAAATTTTAGCTTTTAGTATTTGCCACAAGCTGATTGGTTCAATTATGTTATGTTAAATAAGGTCTGAAATTCAATATATATGGACAGTATACAACAGTATTTTCATTGCAGTGTAGGAATTATTGAAAAATTATGTTAGAAAAAGCTTACATATCAGAATTTTTATTGTTGAGGTCGTATGCCAGAAGTTCTGGAATTCTGGAGATGATATGGCATAACAATTTGTGGCAAGAATTTTTATAAATATACTTTTTGTCCAAAGCCAACTTGAGCTTTTTGTGTCACAAAATTTAGAACAATTTTTAGAACTTTTAATATCGTATTTTATATTGAAATCTAATTACAGTTTGATGGTTATGTGTGAAAAGCTTTAAAAGTCTGTAGCAGATTTAAGTACATTGTTTTTATTTTAGTATTGGACTATTGAATACCATCCAGTTTTGTAGACTTCTTCTGTCTTGTTTAACAGAATGGTTAACATGTAATGTTAAGTTATGAAATTGGAAAAGACAAGTAAAAATGCCTCTGCTTTAGAATGAAGAACTTCTGAAGAAGTTCTGACTAACAAGGACCAGGGATTTAATGTGGTACAAAGTCATAAGACAAATTTTTAAAGCGGTGCACAGTGTTTCCGAACCGAATAGTCTCGGAAATAATTCTAGAACTTGTGAACGATGTTTCCAAATCGAATAGTCTTGCAAATAATACTAGAACTTGTGAAAGGAAAGACATATCTACTCGGAACTTAACATAACGTTGAAGTGTTTTCCAATAATATGCAGAATTTGGGGATCCTAATAGTTCTGGAGGTGTTTGAAAGTTGATCACCTCAAGCATGTAAAATAAAAATCTGTTTTATTTCGCTGCTGGACATTTACACCGGTATTCAGAAAACTTAATGTAGCTTTGAAATAGGTTTATTTGACAGATTCCTTAATGGAACTTCCAAAGAAACCTATTTGAAGTGTTCATTAAATTTTGTGAATACTGTGAGATAACTTTAGAGAACTGTTTCCTTCATGGAACTGTCAATAAACCTATTTTGAGGCTACATTAAGTTTTGTGAACATGTCCATTATTTTGTTTGAAATTTCTATGACAGGTATCGTCAGAATTTTTTTAATGTTTGTGAATTCATTGTAAATTTGTAAACACCATTGAAGAGGATACAAAATTCTTCGAACTAAAAAAAAAGATATAGGTTGTCATTTCCTAATAAAAGTAACAATAATTACTGCAGATTGATATTGCTAAAAAAAAATCGCAAAAAATTTGCTGCATCATGTTTTCATATTAAATTCTTTAGTCAAAAGTAATGAGGGTTATAAACCAAAAAACTGTAAAGATGACTTCCATCCAGGAGTTCAAAGTCAAAAGTTCGAATCAGCTTAAAAAAATAAAACTGCTGGGAAGAAGTTAAAATAAAAAAAACAATTAGAAACGTGCTAAGTTTGGCTGGCCCGAATCTTGGGTACGCGCCACCATGTATCTGCTAAAAATGTATACAAAATAAATTTAGTTGAAGGGCATAACTTTATTCTTCAAACCAGCAAAAATTAGAGCTTCTAGGAACCGAACAAAATAATCGAGAGACCGGTTTATTTGGGAGCTATATCAGGTTATAGACTGAGTTGGACAGTACATGACACAGGTGATGGAAGTCACAACAGAACACTAAATGCAAAACAAAAATTACGGCTTGTAAGGGTTCAAGTCAAATCGGGAGATCGGTTTATATGGGAGCTATATTAGGTTAAGGATCGATTTGGACTATACTTGGCACAGTTGTTTGTAGTCATAACAGAAGACTATGTGCAAAATGTTAGCCAAATCGGAATTGCATTGCGGTTTTCATCGGTTCAAGAAATCAAATCGGGAGATCTGTTTATATTGGAGCTATACCAGGTTATATACCGATTTGGACTTTACTAAGTAGAGTTGTTGGAAGTCATAACAGAACACTACATGCAAAATTTCAGCCAAATTGGACAAAAAGTACGGCTTGTATGGGCTCAAGAAGTCACATCGGGAGATCGGTTTATATGGGAGCTATATTAGGTTAAGGATCGATTTGGACTCTACTTGGCACAGTTGTTGGAAGTCATAATAGAAGACTATGTGCAAAATGTTCGCCAAAGCGGAATTGAATTGCGGCTTTCAGCGGCTGAAGAAGTCAAATCGGGTAATCGGTTTATATGGAAGCTATATCAGATTATAGACCTATTTAAACTGTACTTGGCAGTAACAGGGGAACACTATGTGCAAAATTGTAGCTAACTAGGACAAAAATTGCGGCTTCCAGGGGCAGAAGAATTTAAATCCGGAGATCAGTTTATATGGGAGCTATATTCAAATCTGAACCGATATGGCCCATTTGCATTCACCTACGACATACATCAATAGTAAATATGTATCTGAGAGAAAGTTCAAGCGTCTAGCTTTACGTGTTCGACCGCTATCGTGATTTCGACAGGCGAACGGATAGAGCTACTCAGAATATCGAGACGATCCAGAATATATATATTTTATGGGGTCGCAGATCAATATTTCGAGGTGTTACAAACGGAATGACTAGATTAGTATACTCCATCCTATGGTGGTGGGTATAAAAACAAGTAAAAATGTGCAAAGTTTGGCCGGGCCGAATCTTGGGTACCTCTCAACATGGATTCTGCAAAATATTTGCCTTTATTACCTAAAAATTAAAAATTAAAATTTTCATTTTTTTCAACAACAAAGTGGGGATTTGTTCGCTGCTGTTATTATCTAAAGTAGTCATAACGGAGAATAGGTGTTTAAGGGGCCTATGGCAGTATAAACCGGGACAACTAACAGCGCGATAGAAAGATTAAGTGATGAAAGACTACTCGAAACTTGGTGTCAGAGATTTAAGTAGGAGCGTAGAAGATAGAGACGCTTGGAACGCTATTCTAAGTTCAGCTAATAGGACAATTGTTCTGTCAAAGCCGATTAAAGTAGAGTAATATCACTATATAGATCGATGCGATTCATACTTGACACGGAAGGGGTGTACGCTGGGTACTTGGGCCCACATTTTAATACCATATTCGTATTCTCTTCTCCATACCATTCATTTGATACCTACATTGTCCCGATCGGTCCACTTTTGATTTTGGGTTGTGTTTTTCGCATAAGGGGGCACAATATGCGAAAAAATCGGTTCTGCAGTCAGTCTATACGGAACTAATGTGCCCATTTTGGGCGTTTTTGTGGGGGTGAGGTGACTCCCTATACTTCGACATGAATTTGTATGCCAGATTCGTAATCTACTCCCGCATACTTTTCATTTGATATCCATATTGTCGTTATCGGTTCACTTTTGATTTGGGTGGAGTTTTAGGGGTAACGGTGGAGGGTCCGCCCCCTTCCGTTTTCAGTAAATTATAAAGCCTTTTCCTACTTTCTGACCATATTCGTAATCTACTCCCGAATACCTTTCATTTCGGTCCCATATTGTTATGATCGTCAAATATACATATTTTAAGGGCTGGGGCGGCCCCCATGTACTTGGACCCATCCTTTATTATGAAATTCGTACTCTACTCTTGAATACCTTTCATATGAATCCCATGTTGTCCCGATCGGTCCACTTTTATTTTTGGGTTGTACTTTAAGGGTAAGGGGGAGGGTCCGCCCCCGTCCGATATCAAAAAATTATATAGCCTATGTTTCCTTCCAGACCAACCTACACAATCTGCGAAATTTCAAACAAACAAACACAAATTGAATTTTATATATAAGATATATACTCTTGATGATCGTAAAAATCTAATACGATCTAGCCATATCCGCCCATCCGTCCGTCTGTCTGTGGTAGTAACGCCACAGTGTTAAGGAACTAAAATATCGAGCTGAAACTTCGCACAGTTAATTTGTTTACCAAATGCAGGTTAAGTTCGAAGTTGGGCTATATTGGACTCTATCTCGATACAGCCCCCATATAGACCGATCTACCGATATATGGTCTATGGTCCCAAGGTGCAATTTTTAACGATTTGGCTAATAATTGGCACAATGACTTGCCTTAGACCACTCCACTTCGGTATCGAGTGTGGTCTAGATAGGATAACATCTTCATATAGCCGTATATACAACTATCTCTGGATTTATGGTCTCAGGTTAATAGAAGCCTCATTTATAGCTCGATATCGCTGATATTTGGCATAGACAGCATAATACCGAATATGGTCCAGACCGATTTCCTGATTTAGGGTCTGTGACCCATAGAAGCCACATTTGTTATCCGATTACCCTGAAATTCGGCACAATGAGATAACTAAAATCCCTCGATATCTA
Organism: Stomoxys calcitrans; assembly: GCF_963082655.1. Taxonomy (NCBI): domain Eukaryota; kingdom Metazoa; phylum Arthropoda; class Insecta; order Diptera; family Muscidae; genus Stomoxys; species Stomoxys calcitrans. The sequence goes on from NC_081554.1 coordinate 21,794,429, forward strand.
TATGGAATAAGGTCTATATCGCAAAATGTCTTGATATAGCCCCCATATAGATGGATCTACCGATTTAAGGTATAAAGTTTATAGAAGTTTCATTTATTGCTCGATTTATCTGAATTTTCACAAAGTGAATTGTCCTAAGACCCTCAAAAACCACGCTCTAGATCGCATATATATTGAATTTGCCCCTATAAGGACCGATTCCTGTTTTAAAGTCTAAAGCTTTGATATCATTGAAATTTTTGCACAGTGGGTTATCTAGGATCCTCCATATCAGATTCGAATATGGTCTAAACCGAACAATGTCTTCATAGAAGCCGCATTTATTACCCGAATTCGTTGAAATTTGGCAATGTTATCTGTGTTAGATCCTTTCCGTCCGTGCGGAGTATGGTTGAGATCAAACTATATTTTATAAACAGGACTCCTTTATATGGTGTTTCACCCATAAATGACTTTTATATTATCCGATTGCGCTGAATTTTAGAATATTGAGCTGCGTTGGACCCTCGACGTTCGTGCTGGTATTTCGCCTAAATCGGATCATATTTCGATATAGCTGCTACAAGTTAATGAATGGTGCATTTTTACCGGATTATGTCCAAAAGCGATTAATATATACTCGTATACCTGAGTTGGTGACTAATCAAAGTTCAGCCTGGCCAAACTAAATGCCTTTTTAATTCTTTATAATAAAATAAAAGAAATTTTATCTGAATTTCGAGCATAATTGTGAACAATTCTAGCTCGCCTGTTAACAAAAATTCCTTATTACTGATGTAAACAAATTTTATATAAATTGGCCCTAAATTTACCACAATGTACTGCATATCAATAAATTGTTACAACTCCTTTTACATCCAAAGAGAAAAAAAATGCTTTGCTGCCAGCATTCATATACCATATGGAAAAAACTAACATTCGTTTATTTAATTTATTTATTTAAATTTAATAATATTTTTAATTGAATAATGTTTGGTGTTAGAACCAATTTCTTCCAACAACCCTAAAACTAGGCAACATAATGTTTTACTTTCATTTAGTTTATCAATATGCAACAATGTTGAATAGATATGTAAATTGAACAGATTTTTGCTTTAATTCCTATTTTTTTTTTTTGCTATTATTCCCATACATTGTAATCAAAGTTTTCAATTATGCTATCAATAACAAAAGTTGCAAAAAAATCTGGTGTTCATTTTCATTTGCTTTGCTTTGGCAAATGAAGTAAAAAAATTGAATTTTAAAAGAACAACAAGTTGTGTTTAAATTATGTAACAATAGGAATCTATTTCAGGGGACAAATCTAATTTCATTGATATATGTAAATTATTTAAAAAAGGAATAGAAAAATAAAAACTCACAAGAGTATTAAGTTGGGTAAACATACTATGAAGTATAGAAAAGTTTTATAATAGAATTAAATGAAAGGGATCCATGTGTAATCAAACATTTTCCAAAGAGTAAAACATTTAGATGGTTGTCCCGAAACTAATGCTGGCGTGGTTTGTGAGTTATTGAGGCGTGTAGCATTGTAACAAAGTTGAGTTACCGACTAAAAAAGGGAGGTCCCTTATTATTGAAATAAAACTGCATCGAACGGCAATAATTATTATCATCCCACCCAAGCACGCCCCGCTGTGCCTTCCACAGTACACAGAATAAAAATTTATTTATAGTTATAATCTAAACTTCTAGATCTCATGGGTGTATCTTGAATACAAATATTCTCCACAACTTGCCAATTTCTTTCGGTTGCACAGTGTTAAAATTGCCCAGACACTTAGCTCAAAATGTTTTTTTTTATTTTCATATACAATTTGTAGGATTCCTACCCTCTTCTTAAATTTATGGCCCATATTGTTCCTAGCGGAATGTCTATTTGGGGAATTGAAGAAGGGGCGGTAACTTGACTTTGTATAGCCACTTCAGGTGCTCACTATACTTATTCTTTAGAGCTTTTACGTGTGAGCGGAATACATTTTTATCCTACTGCCATATAAATTTTATTTGAATATCAGATTGCCAATATTGGGCTACATGTCAACTTAAGTATAAGGCGGACTCTTAGCCACTTGTTAAATGTTTGAATGTTATGTTCGTACTCTACTCATAAAACTCTATCATTTAGATCCTGACTTTTTTTTTAATCGCCAACATGGCCTTTCGAGCAGCTTTGGAGGCCCTTGAAATTGTTGGCCCAAAATATCGATGTCAAATTCCTATTATATTTTCAAATAACTTGAATTTGATCCCCATATTGCCAAAGCAAGGATACATGTCCGTGGGTGCATTTTGGAAAAGTCTGAAAGTTGAATCCATATTTCAAAGTAAGGTTCGTACTCTACTTGCAAAACCCTCATTGTCACGATAGGAGGTTTAAGGAAAAAGGTTGACCACCAAAACCCATGACGTCATATTTTAATGTCAGATTCTTTCTACCTTCCATTCGAAACCTCATATTACCAGATCGCGCTACATGCCGCTTTCGTTTGTTGAGTGTGAGGGCAATCCCTCACACAACCACCTTCTGATGTCGAAATATAAAGTGCACTATTTTCATCGCATGATATTTTAAAACTATCTGAATATTCCATGGTCTATACGAACCTAGAAACATAAAAATATATTTATTTTTATACCCACCACCATAGGATGGGAGTATACTAATCTAGACATTCCGTTTGTAACACCTCGAAATATTCGTCTAAGACCCTATAAAGTATATATATTCTCGATCGTCACGACGTTCTGGGTCGATCTCGAGGTCCAGGTCCATCCGTCTGTCGAAATCCCGATAGTGGTCGAAGGCGTAGAGGTAACCGCTTGAAATTTTGCACAGATACTAACTATTGATAAAGGGCGCCCCAGTAGCTGAGTTGGCAGCGTGCTTGGATTACCGGTGCAGGGGTCGTGGGTTCGACTGCCGCTTTGGTCTGTCGTAACTGTTGAATCATAATGGACTTGAAATTGCCCAAGTGAGTCTGTAAAGGACTGTCACTCTTACCTATCCTAACTATTGATTAAGGTCATTGGGGATTCCAAACGTTCCGTTCAGATTTAGATATAGCTCCCATAAAAATCGATCTCCCGATTCGAATTCTTGAGCCCCTGCAAGCCCCAATTTTGTTCCGATTTATCAGAAATTTTGCATGTAGTTTTCTGTTATGGCTTCCAATCACTGTACCCAGTACGGCTCAAATCTCTCTATAATCTAATATAGCTTTCATATAAACCCATCTCCCGATTTGACTTCTTAAGCCCTTACAAGCCGAATTTTTTGTCCAATTTGCCTGAAATTTTACATGTAGTATTCTGTTATGACTTCTAACAACTGTGGGAATTAGAGTCATAATCGATCTATAATATGATATAGCTCCCATATAAACCGATCTCCCGATTTGAATTCTTGAGCCCTTAGAAGCAGCAACTTCTGTCCAATTTGGCTGAAATTTTGTATGTTTTTTCTGTTACGGCTTCAAACCACTGTGCCCAGTATGGTCCAAATCTCTCTATAATTTGACCTAGCTTTAATATAAACTGATATCCCGATTTGACTTCTTGAGCCGTTAGAAGCCGTAATTTTTGTCCGATTTGGCTGAAATTTTGCGTGTGGTGTTCTGTAAAACTTCCAACAAATGTGCCAAGTACAGTCCAAATCGGTCCATAACCTGATATAGCTTCCATATAAACTAATCTCCCGATTTGACTTATTGAGCCCTTACAATCCGCATGTCTAATTTGCCTGGAATTTTGCAGATAGTGTTCTGTTATGCTTTTAAACAGCTGTGTCAAGTACGTATCAACCGATCTCCTAATATTACTTCTATTGTCGTTTCAAACGATATTAGAAGCTTTAATTTTTAGTAGTTTCACAGAAGTTTGGTATGTAGAATAAAATTATGCCCTTCAACTAAATTTATTTTGTGTACATTTTAAGCAGAATCCTTGGTGGTGGTTTTCCAAGATTCGGCTCGGCCGAACTTAGTACGATTTTACTTCTTTACCTTAAAACATATGGGACCCATCACCTAATGTAAGCAAAATCCTGTACCCTCTTTCCTTTACTTGTTTTAACTCTCCACTCACTATTTCCTTCGTTTAGTGCATAGTGTGCCCACACAATGCGTTGCGTTGACTCTTTTTGACTCAATGTTTAAGTAAGTGCGTTGCCAAACTTGTATTTAACCGTTGGCAACATATCAAACCGCAAATTAAAGTGTCCATAACCGCTGCTTAAGTTACTGACTGACCTTCATGCCAAGGAATACCAAGTAGGGCCCCATGCATCTCACCACCACACACCCGCACCCCAATAGCAACCTCTTTAATCATAATCCTTCTCTCTTACATACCAGTCACCTCTCGCACCCTCACCACTTATTCTCCCACTTATGGCTTTACAATCACACAAAGAACGGATGTTAAAGTAACATGCTAACATCTCCGCAACGGAGGGCACCATAGCCCAGAGGTTAGCATGTCCGCCTATTACGCTGAACGCCAGAGTTCGAATCCTGGCGAGACTATCATAAAATTTTTAGCGGTGGTTATCCCCTCCTAATACTGGCGACATTTGTGAGGTATTATGCCATGTTAAACTTCTCTCCAAAGGGGTGTCGCAATGCAGCACGCCGTTCGCACTCGGCAATAAAAAGGAGACCCTTCATCATTGAGCTTAAACATGAATCGTTGATATAAAGGGTGATTTTTTTGAGGTTAGGATTTTCATGCATTAGTATTTGACAGATCACGTGGGATTTCAGACATGGTGTCAAAGAGAAAGATGCTCAGTATGCTTTGACATTTCATCATGAATAGACTTACTAACGAGCAACGCTTGCAAATCATTGAATTTTATTACCAAAATCAGTGTTCGGTTCGAAATGTGTTCATTCACCGTTCAGCGATGAGGCTCATTTCTGGTTGAATGGCTACGAAAATAAGCAAAATTGCCGCATTTGGAGTGAAGAGCAACCAGAAGCCGTTCAAGAACTGCCCATGCATCCCGAAAAATGCACTGTTTGGTGTGGTTTGTACGCTGGTGGAATCATTGGACCGTATTTTTTCAAAGATGCTGTTGGACGCAACGTTACGGTGAATGAACACATTTCGAACCGAACACTGATTTTGGTAATAAAATTCAATGATTTGCAAGCGTTGCTCGTTAGTAAGTCTATTCATAATGAAATGTCAAAGCATACTGAGCATCTTTCTCTTTGACACCATGTCTGAAATCCCACGTGATCTGTCAAATACTAATGCATGAAAATCCTAACCTCAAAAAAATCACCCTTTATAAGAAGTTTGCTCCTGTTCCTTAATGGAATGTTAATGGGCAAAATTTACAGTTTGCATAGTAAAAAGCAACAACAATTTGCTGTATTTCTGCTTCTTCCTCTTTTATTGAAAATTAATTCCTCATTTTCATGGATTTTCTTATCGAAAAATTAGTTTTCTTATATATTCGGCACATCTCTGGAAAAATATCTTTCGATTGATACCAATTTCATTAAAATCCATTCAGCCCTTTGTCCGTAAGATGTACCACAAACTCGCCTTTATAAAGCTCACCCCAAAACATATACAAATAACAACAGCAAAAATGCAAATGCCTCGCAGACTTAACCAGAGCCATAGGGAATTGGCTGTCCTACATGACATGTTGGGCCAAACACATCACACCCCCACAACACCCTCACCAAAATAGTGATACACTCTCTCTCGCACCATTTGTTTCTCTTACTCTCATCGCTAATACTCCATACCAACAACAATATGCTGCGTTAATGCTTCTTCTTCTTTCTTAGTTCCTCATTTTCATGGTTTTTCTTTATTCCTTTGAGGAAAATTAGTTCTTATTCGTCGATTCTTTGGAAAAATATCTTTCGATTAATGCCAATTTCATTAAAATCCATTCAGCCGCTAAGCCGTAATATGCACTACAAAATCTCCTTTATAAAACCTTTGGCCGTTTTATAATGTACAATATATGAGAAAAATCTTTCAATTTTCCCAAACCGAATGATGAAATTTAGAATTTTACAAAGAAAATGATTGGCTAAGTATACAGCCATACAATGGTAGTAGGAAGTTTAACTATCCACTGTCTGAATCAGTTTAAAATTTGGTAAAGGTCCCATATAAGCCTACCTCTCAAATTTACTTCTTGAGCCTCTAGAGAGCGTAATTTTTATCCGATTTGGCTGAATTTTTGCATAGTGGCTTTTTCTAATACCTCTAATATACGTGACAAATATGCTTTGTATTGGTTCAAAACCTGATATAGCTCCCAGCTAAACCGATCTTTTGATTATTCTTCTTGAGCCCCTAGAGGGCGCAGGACTTATCTGATTTGGCTCAAATTTTGTACAACGACTTTTTCTATGACCTTCACTGTAATGGCCAAATATGGTCTGAATTGATGTAAAATCTGATTTAGCTTCCTAGTAAACCGATCTTCCGAATTTACTTTTGAGCCTATAGAGGGCGCAAATCTTATCCGATTTGGCTGAAATTTTGCACTGTGGCTTTTTTATGACCTCTGAATTACGTTTAAAGTAAGGTCTGAATCGGTTCATAGCCTGTTATAGCTCCCATATAAAACCGATATCTAGATTTTACATCTAGATTCCCTAGAGGGCGAAGTTTTTTTCCGATTTGGCTGAAATTTTGCACAATGGCATCTATTTTAGCCTCTAATATCTAAGGCAAGTATGGCCCGAATTGTTTCATAACCTGATATAGCTCCAATTGCATAGCAATTATTATCCATTATCCTTTATTTGCCTATAAGGAGATAGCGGGTAAAGAACTTGGCAAATGTAATCCATGGTGGATGGTATATAAGATTCGGCCCGGCCGAACTAAGCACGCTTTTACTTGTTTGCCTCTGTTTTTGTTTTACATCAAAGAAACTCATTCTAATTTTACCATAAATCATAATCATATTGTAAATGCAAGCAACCCCTTTTGTAAACGCCTTTTCTTGACTTTTGTCGACACCTACATTATACTCCATGAAAAAAAAGAGAAACAAGAAAATGGGATAAGAAGAAAAATTCTACAATATTTATTAACCTAAAGGTTTTGGATTCATAATTTCTTAGTTTTGCTGCCTTTTTTCGCCCACACACAAAAAAGGTGTTAACATTATATATTGAGGTGTTGTTCTTGTCATATACATTATGAAAACTAAGGTAATTTCTTTAAAATATTTGCAAACTCATAACTTGAGTTGAAAAGAAAAAGAGCATGTTTGTATTACTCTGCCAGTAGGCAGTGTTTGTGACACTTGTAGGAACCCCTAAAAGTATGCAGTAGTTTATGAATCTTAAAACAACATAGAAAAGGAGTGTTCTAGTGTGGAAAGACTATATGTGGAGCATGATAAAATGAGTTTTGATTAAAGGAAAAGTAAGAGTTAAATCCCATTCATGTGGCATATGTAAATTATTGAAATTAAATGAAAGTCATAAATCAATGTCGTTAAGGGGAGCAGAACAGAAAGTATTAATATTGAATTCATTAAGTGCTGCTGGATTCAAGTGTAGGTAAGTTCTCTACCTCAAAAATGTCGCCTTAAATTAATTCAATAATTTATCTTTCATTTGTTTCTTAGGATGGTGGCATGCGAATTTCATCATTCCGTTTGTAACTCAAGGTATATATATTTGTGATCATGTTGAAATTCAAGTCGATGTCTGCTTTTAGATCGTAATGTTCTTCAGTCAGTAGATCGAAGAAGAACAAGTAAAAAGGCGTTAAGTTCGGCTGTCATGTTTGGTGACCGGTGCAGGATAAAGGGATACATGTGTGGGATCCAGACAGAGTTAATAAGGTTGCCTTGAGATACATGACTGGGGTCATGGGCACTACGGCAACAAGGTCCCAGGAGGTCATAATGGGAATGCAGCCAATCAATTTGTTTATAAAGCAGTCGGAAGAGAGGTGTCTGTTTAGACTATTACAGAATGAACTGCTTAGGAAGTCCAGTTAGACACACCCTTATACTGGACAGCACAGTGAAACACCTGCAGAGGGATTAACAAGTTGGAATATAAATGGTACACCGTAGACTCTATATTAGGATGCCGACTCTGACAGAATAGTTAAGGAGTCGGATTAGGTTTACTCATGTTAATATATACAGTTGCATCTCCTACATAAACCGATCTTCCGATTTAACTTCTTGAGCCCCTGGAAGTCGATTTGGCTTAAATTTGTATGTATTGTTCTGTTACGACCTCTAACAACTGTGCCAAGTACGGTTCAACCCAGTCTATAACAGTTTCCATATAAACCCATATCTCGATTATCCTTGTTCGGTTTAATTTTTCTCTGATTTGGCACGCACTTGGCACGCTTTGTTCAAATTAAATGCCTGCTTCTGCATTTCATTCAAAATTTTGTTGCGCTTGATAAAAATAATAACCATATGCAAACAGACTTACACATACATGTTTCCATCAAATTCTATTTGAATATCATCAAATTAGTATTATTTGCATACCTAAAAATAGACAAAAACACAAGTATAAATTAGTAATTAGGAAATATTCATGGCACAGTACATGACATTTGATAAAGTCAAGAGATTTAATTGGAGAAAAAAATAAAAAAAACATGCTATGGAAAAATTCTTTTAAATTTATAAATTAATGACATGTCGGATGTCGTAAAGCCTAACATAAGTCACTGTGTCGAATTTCAGTAAAATCGGATTATAAATGCGCCTCTTATGGGGCCATCGGTCTATATGGCAGCTAAATCCAAATCTGGACCGATCTGAGCCAAATTGAAGAAGGATGACAAAGGTTCTAACACAACTTACTGTTAAAAATTTCGGAGACACCGGACAGTAAATGCGCCTTTTATGGGCCCAAAAGCTTAAATCGAGAGATCGGTCTATATGACAGCTATATCCAAATCTGGACCGATTAAGGTCAAATTGAAGAAAGATGTCGAAAGCCCTAACGCAACTCACTATTCCAAATTTCAGCAAAATCGGATAATAAATGTGGCTTTTATGGGCCTAAGACCCTTAATTGGCGGATCGGTCTATAGGGGGGCTATATCAAGACATAGTTCAATATAGCTCATATTCGAATGTAACCTGCTTATGGACAAAAAAATAATCTGTGCAAGGTTTCAGCTCAATATCTCTATTTTGAAACAGTGGGTAGTCTTAGTTGTTACGACATCCGTCCCAAATATGGTAAAGATCGGACTGTATTTAGATATAGGTGTCATATAGACCGATGGGCCGATTAAGGGTCTGAAGCTCTATATTTATTAGCCCACTCAATATCCGTGTCGAATTTGGGTGCATAAGTTATCCAATTTTCACCAGATTGAGCCGAAAGGAGGTTTTCATATATACCCGGGATGGTGGGTAATCAAAGTTCAACCCGGCCGAACTTAATGCCTTTTTATACCCTCCACGATATGATGGGGGTATACTAATTTCCTCATTTTGTTTGTAACTACTCGAAATATTCGTCTGAGACCCCAAAAAGTATATATATTCTTGATCGTCATGACATTTTATGTCGATCTAGCCATGTCCGTCCGTCTGTCCGTCCGTCCGTCCGCTTGTCCGTCCGTCCGTCTGTCTATCCATAGCACGCTAACTTTTGAAGGAATTAAGCTAGCCGCTTGAAATTTAGCACAAATACTTCTTATTAGTGTAGGACGGTTGGGATTGTAAATGGGTTATATCGGTCCATGTTTTGACATAGCTGCCACATAAACCGATCTTGGGTCTTGACTTCTTGAGCCTCTAGAGCGCGCAATTCTTATCCGATTGGAATGAAACATTGCACGACGTGTTTTGCTATGACTTCCAACAACTGCGCCATAACCTGATGTAGCTGCCACATAATCCGATCTTGGGTCTTGACTTCTTGAGCCTCTAGAGCGCGCAATTCTTATCCGATTGGAATGAAACATTGCACGACGTGTTTTGTTATGATATCCAACAATTGTGCCAAGTATGGTGCAAATCGGTTCATAACCTGATATAGATGTCATATAAATCGATCTTGGGTCTTGACTTCTTGAGCCTCTAGAGGGCGCAATTCTTATCCGATTGGAATGAAATTTTGCATGATGTGTTTGGCTATGACTTCCAATAACTTTGCTTAGTAAGGTTCAAATCGGTCCATAACCTGATATAGCTGCCATATAAACCGATCTTTGGTCTTGACTTCTTGAGCCTCTAGAGGGCGAAATTCTTATCCGATTGGAATGAAATTGCTCGACGTATTTCCCAGTGACCTATCCGATTTGGCTGAAATTTTGCATGGCGTATTTTATGTGACTTTTCACAACCGTGCCAAATAAGGTTCACATCGGTTCATAACCTTATATAGCTGACATATAAACCGATCTGGGATCTTGACTTCTTGAGCTTCTAGAGGTCGCAATTATTACCCGATTTGCCTGAAATTTTGTACGACGGATCCTCTCATGGCCATCAACATATGTGTTTATTATGATCTGAATCGGTATATAGCCTGATACAGATCCCATATAAATCGATCTCTCTGTTTTACTTCTTGATCCCCCAAAGGACGCAATTCTTATTCGAATTGGCTGACATTTTACACAGGTCTCCAACATATAATTTAATTGTGCTCCGAATCGGACCATATCTTGATATCGCTCTAATAGCAGAGCAAATCTTTTCTTTTATCCTTTTTTTGCCTAAGAAGAGATGCCGGGAAAAGAACTCGACAAATACGATCCATGGTGGAGGGTATATAGGATTCGGTCCAGCCGAACTTAGCACGCTTTTACTTGTTAAAGACTGTAACGTGATTTCAACAGACAGACGGACAGAGGGACAGACGGACGGACATGGCTAGATCCTCTTAGATTTTTACGCTGATCAAGAATATATATATGCTTTATAGGGCCGGAAATGGATATTTCGATGTGTTGCAAACGGAATGACAAAATGCATATACCCCCATCCTTGGGTGGTGGGTATAAAAATAACCCAAATATGAGATGACTCACATCCCAAACCCAAAGAAACTATCGTAGGCAAGTCAATGGCAAACTCTTAGATCTTCTTCCATTTTATTGCGAAAATTTTTTGCATAGCACATTTGATGGTTTCATTTTTCAGTAGATTTCTGTCAGCCTTTCAGCAAATCGTATGTATGGTGTTTGCTGAGTGTATAACTTTTTTTGTATCCCCTTTTTTTTCCTAATATCCTACTGATTGTGTCACGTTTAAATGGGAGAATGTTTGTATGTACACATGTCTGTGCAATTTAAGTAAATTTTGTTTGTGCAATTCGCACACATACAAAAGTAAAATGAGATGTGTTAAAGTGAGGTGAGAGGCAAAAAAAAACTTTTCATCAAATTATACATTTGCTTAAGTGGGTGTTGTGTAGCCTAAGAAAGTTCAATATTTACTCAAATTTTTGCACAACGGAAAAGTAAGCGACGAGATATTTTAAGGTAAAATTTCATTCCCAGTAGAACATAGTTGCAGCTCACTAAAAGGACCATGAACACGTTCAACTCTTGTACACGTTTTCCATTGTTAACTTGAGATACATTGTCGAAATAGTTTTGTTTTCCAATTTCGATACATGAGATATTTAGGATGAGCTAGGTTGTTTTGTATTAGAGAATAAATTTATTTCAAGAGTAAATGCTGTTGATATTTTACAAAAAAAAAAAGAATAATTACACAAGGGAAAAAATAATTTTTTATAAAAAATCCTGAGTAGATTATGAAAGAGAAAATGAAAGTGGAAAGCACGTGCATTGTGTTTACGTAACTATAAGACAGGACATTTCTCTCTTCCCACACAATGAAACCCGTTTTTTTTCAGACCAATTTTTTGCCTCCAAAATTATGGTAAACAGTAAACCGGCATTGCCAAGGTATTGTTAAAAATTTCTTTATACGAGAGCCTATTTCTAGGCAGTGTAAACATTTATTTAATATTTATCTACACTTAGGGTCAACCTAGTACACTGGTGTTTGCTAGCGGCATGATTTCTCCCTTACAGGTTTACTTAAGGTGTTGATCTAAGTGTTTGTTTAGGTTCTATTTCTTTTACATTGTAAAGGCAAACATTTTGTCAATCCACAAAAGAAGGACGAGAGTTCAGAGATGTTAAAAATTTATTGAAGATAGCCTTAAAGTAGACAATATTGATGGCAAATATGTTTTGCCGCCTTAAATCAAGCAAAGAGGTCAAACAAAGCAGCGAAATTGAGTCAGCTCAAAAAGAAAAGTAACAAGTGGCAGATAGTTGATAACATCTATAAAACAAGATTTTTCTAGACGAAATGGTGGAAACTAGAATATAGGGAAAATAAAAGGCTGAAATCAAATTGGTTCTATGTTAACCAAAAAAGGGAAGCTTAATAACAAAAATTGCATTGTATTTTATCTTATTCTAGCTAAACCGGGCCCGCTCCGCAGTGCCTTCTTTTACAATATATAAAACAAAATTATCCTGTGAATATTTATTTTCGCTTTTAGTGAAATACCATGCGACGAAAATGATATTGGGTTGCCCAAAAAGTAATTGCGGATTTTTCATATAGTCGGCGTTGACAATTTTTTTTATTGCTTGTGACTCTGTAATTGCATTCCTTCTTCTGTCAGTTATCAGCTGTTACTTTTAGCTTGCTTTAGAAAAAAAGTGTAAAAAAAGTATATTTGATTAAAGTTCATTCTAAGTTTTATTAAAAATGCATTTACTTTCTTTTAAAAAATCCGCAATTACTTTTTGGGCAACCCAATAACTCCACCAATACGATGTATGGTGGAGGGTATAAGATTTGGCCCGGCCGAACTTGGTACGCTTTTACTTGTTTTAATTTTATTTGGTTTTATTTTATTTTTTTTTTTATTTTGTTTTGTTTTATTTTATTTTCTTTTCTTTTTTTTTTATTTCATTTTATTTTTTTATTCTATTCGATTTTATTTTATTTTATTTTATTTTATTTTATTTTATTTTATTTTATTTTATTTTATTTTATTTTATTTTATTTTATTTTATTTTATTTTATTTTATTTTATTTTATTTTATTTTATTTTATTTTATTTTATTTTATTTTATTTTATTTTATTTTATTTTATTTTATTTTATTTTATTTTGGTTTATGTTATTTGGATTTTTTTAATTTTATTTTAGTTTTCCTTTTTCCTTTACGTGTTAGCTTTCCTTTTATTCTTAAATTAAAACTTACTAATGTCCTTGACTCAGTCACTTGAAGATTTTGCTATTACAATTTTATTTTTAGAAGAATTCGCAACAACACCAAAAAGTTTTCTTTTTGTTGTTAATTCTCTGGAAAACATTGTGTTTTAACTTTGGTTACCTTTTCTTTTCAAAGTCTATTTACCAAAAATAACAATAACACCAATGTCATACTCCATAAAACCGGAAACAATGGCAAACAAAAAAGCCATAACAACAATAACAACTTTTGTTGCCAACAACAGTTGGCCACATATGTTTGCATACTTTCAGGGATACCCAAACACTGCGGACAGTATAACAGCAAAGAACCAAAAAGGAAGAATGACCCCTTTTGGTCAATGCTTGTGTGGGTTTTCATTGAATATAAGTAACGGATTCGGGTTTTCTTGTTTTTATTTGATTTTATTCCTATACTCTACCAGTATCCTTTTGACAAGCTATATGAATGTGTATGTATGTGTAAGATTTCTTTTTTTTCCTTTTCAATGTAAATATTACAAATATATCTACCAACATTGAGTTAAAAATTTGTAAATAAATATGCAGCCTTTTGTGATACGTATACAAGTTTGTTCAGTTCTTTTTGGTGGTGGGTGGTAAACAAACTACCGAACCATTTGATAAAGTAAAAACTCTTAAATTTCTTTTGTATAAAACGCAATTCAACTAAAGTTTTAAGGAAACAAATATCATTTTCTAACAAATAGATAAAGCTGAAAACAATATATGATATATGAACGTAGCTGGTAAATAGTCCTTTAGGCATTATACGAATTCTATATAACCATCCATTAAAGACGACTTTCGGCAAGTTCTCTTAACTATTTATATTTATTTGATCTCATTTAGTCAAAATTTGAAAATTTTAATTTATTCCCATAATAGTCTTCATTTTCATTGAAAATATACCCAAGTTTTAGTTTAGTTTTCTAAATATAAGATTATTGTTGTGTGTCCAAATACTTGTGCATACTTTCCCATTTGCCTAATTGCAGTATGATCTGAATAATTATATTCGATTTTGTTTTAAATTTTCTAATATCATACATTGTCTTTTCCATTTGTTTCCTACTTTTTGCATACTATTAAATTAGTTAAAGAGATTTCATATGAAATAAATAAGCATTTTGTATAAATTACAATAAATTATTCATAATATACTCAGCAAGAAAGAAAGGAATTTAATATTTCAAATAAACCCCCAATGCATCGACAACTATTGTGGTCTTTGATTATTTTTCTTTTATCTAATCTGATGGTAATGTTTTTTTTTTTTTTTATTTCTATCCATTGGTTTATTGACAGCATGCATAGGATATGCTTTAACAATATATAACAAATTTTTGTAGTATACTTTTGGGGATTATAGAATATAGATCTGGATACTTGTTGCAGCATGTGTTATGTGCAGATAATCCTAAACAAAATAAATTTTCAATTGCTTACAGCTTAAGATGTTGTTTGGAAAAAAGTAATTTTTCTGTAGTTTTTATGTCTTTAAACAAGAAAGTGAGGAATTAAAATCAAATTTACACATATTAAAGTTTGTCTGTCAAAAAGAATAGATGGTTATATTGTGGGTAATAGAAAATTTGATAAGGAAAGAGATTTAAGGTATATAGAAGAAGAAAAAGATGTTCAAAAGTCCACATCTCAGCTATATGAAAGGCTTTCATACGAGCACACCCATCTGTGAAAATTAGAGAGTCAAATAGGGCTCGAATTCTAATATTGTGTGTAGATTTTTGCAGACAAAAGGTTCCTAAAATAAAGTCTAAATATAGGGGAGTAGCAATTAAATCATAGAATCATTTTTTGACAGCAGAGTGATCCAAAATCAATATCACTAAATAAGCAAATGCAAATTTGTCCATGAACATTAAGGAACAGGGGCAAACTTCTCACATCAAACTTTTCAACATAATGATAAGGCCCCTCCAAACGGCGTGCTGCTGTGGAGAAGTGTTTAGATGGCTTCTATTGGTATTCATGGCATAGTACCTCAAAAACGGCTTCTATTGGCCTTAGACCTAGAATCGGGAAATCAGTCGAGATATTGTCAGATGTAAACCACATTAAGCTCAAATGTTGAGGGCCCTAACAGAACTCTCTGTGCCGAGTTTCAACAAAATGGGGCAATAAATGCGACTTTTAGGGGCCTTAGTCCATTTATCTGTAGAACAGTCCATATGAGGGTTATACCAAGATATTACGCCAATCTAGACCATATTCGATACCGATTTTGTAGATACAAAAACAACTCACTGTTCGAAATTTCAGTTCAATTTGGTAATAAATGCGACTTATATGCCGCCAAGACCTACAATTGGTCTTGGAGCCAATTATCGACCGAAGTCAACCATATTCAGCATGAATTTTGAGGGTCCTAATAAAATTCTCTGAGACCATCGTGGCGCAGAGGCTAGCATGACCGCCTATGACACCGAACGACTTTCTTCAAATCCAGGAGTGAACATCAACAAAATTTTTAGCAGTGGCTATCCCCTTACTAATGCTGGCTACATGTGTAAGGCATTCTGCCATGTGAAAACTTCTCTATCAAGTGGTGTCGCAATGCGGCACGCCGTTCGGGCATAAAAAAGGAGGTCCCTTATCATTGAGCTTAGACTTTAATCGGACTGCACTCATTAATATGAGAGAAGTATTCCCTGGTCCCTAATGGGAGTTCATGGGAAATTTAGTTTAGTAGTAATAAAACTCTCTGTGACGAATTTCGACAAAATCGGGCAATAAATGTGGCTTTTATGGCCAAAGACCATTTGTTGTTGGGGGTGCTAAAACAACTCACTGTGTCGAATCTCAGTTCAATTGGATAATAAATGCACCTTTAAAGACCTCAAGACCTTTAATCAGGAGATCGAAATAAGGTACAGGGGCAAACTTCTCACAAATCAATGAGTGCTGTCCGATTCAAGTTTTAAGCTCAATGACCTCAATTTTATAGCCGAGTCAGAACGGGGTGCCGCAGTGCGACACCTTCTTTTGGAGAAGTTTTTACATGGCTGCCATACCAAATGGTACAGTACCTTCCAAATGTCGCCAGCATTAAGAAGGGATAACCACCGCTGAAAATGTTCATGATGTTCTCGCCAGGATTCGAATCCAGGCGTTCAGCATCATAGGCGGACATGCTAACCTCTGCGCTACGGTGAATGAGTTTGCCAATGCTACCAGTATTGTACTAGGAATTGATAGTGTGATACACATAAGTCAATATGCACTTTGAGGTGTTTGAGTTCGCCAACAAAAGCCGTTTGTGACATTTTATTGCAGCTATTAAAAAATATAGCTTTATCCAGCAATAATGACGGACCAACCAAAACTATCTGTGACGAATTTCTACAAAATCGGGCAATAAATTTGGTTTTATGGTTTTTAGACCATTTATCTGGAGATCGGTCTATATGGGGGCTAGATCAAGATATAGTCCGATATAGCCCATCTCCGTACGCAATAAGCCTATGAACAAAAATAATGTATGCAAAATTTCAGCTGAATATCTCTATTTTTAAGGACTGTATCATGATTACAACAGACAGATGGACAAACGAACGGACATCGGATCGTCTTAAAATTTGATGACGATCGAGAGTATGTACATTTTGAAGGGTTGAAAATGGATATTTCGATGTGTTGCAAGCGAAAAGACAAAAAAACATATCCCCCTGTCCTTTGTGGGTATAAAAATAAAATATTTTTTGCAGCCTACTTTTCGGTACCGAATACCATGCTATATGTTGAAGTATACTTTTAGGCCCGCTTAAAATTAAGTGTATGCATTTACATATTTTATGGCATACTTACTATCAAAGCCATACATTGTCGTATTCGCCAGTGAAAAAGTAGAAATATCTTTTCTTTTGTCAAAATATGGACTCTTATACACCAACGCCAAATATCCACTCATATAATCCATATTTCCTGATATATGAGTGAGACTCTAACACATTTTACTTTGACTGAGCTTTTGATCTCATTATTCTACAGATAAGCACGGGGGTTTATAGGAATTGTAGCATATTGAAAAGTAAAATGATTTTTTTTGATAGCACTCCGCAATTGAGTGGGAGAACATGCGCCAAAAAGTATGCTATTATTATTTACAAGAACATTTCTTTGTTTTTTTTTATAATGCAAATATGGTCGGGGAAATGCAAGGTAGATTTAAGCTGCAATTAAATCGGATTAAGATTGACTGTACCGAATTACACACCCACGGATACATTTTTATATTTAAACTTTATCGTCTTTGGGTTATCAAAGAAGTTATTTCGATACATCGACCTTCCTACAGATATTTCAAATTATGGTTGGTTACGGTTATGTCGGGCTAGAATGTCCAAGGGCACAAAACAACTCACAGTACCAAACTTTATATATTGTAGATTTCAAAGCTGATTTTTTTATAGGGATTTATGAGCACTATAAGGCAAAGTTTTGGTAATCGACATTTCGCAACTTATATGGGCTGGCAAATCTTCATTTGCAGTCCTACAAGTTTTCGAAATACTTAAAATTTTAGATGGCACTCCCCTACAGGAGCCCGGATGCCCTCAAAGTTTTGGACACAATCTCCTGATACCCCAGGTTAAACCTTTAAAAATTTCAAAGACATATCTATACCCGTTCCCAACGGCAGATTTTTTATTTTTTTTTTTTTTCGATTCTATATCACAGTGCGACGTGGGATTCATTGAATCTAAGCTTTCATTCGCCGAACCATTTTAGGTGTTGTTGTAGTTTGATTTTAAATGAGTTTGCCAATGCTACCAGTATTGTACTAGGGATTGATGGTGTGATACATATAAGTCAATATTTACTTTGAGGTGTTTGAGTTCGCCAACAAAAGCCGTTTGTGACATTTTAATTCGATCCAGCCATGTCCGTTTGTCCAATCGTCTGTCTGTCTGTCGAAAGGACTCAAACTTTTGAATGCTTAAAGCTAGCAGCTATATCAAAATATGGGCCAAATCGGTCCATGTTTTGATATAGCTGCCATATAAACCGATCGTGGGTCTTGGCTTCTTGAGCCTCTAGAGAGCGCAAATCTCGTCCGATTTGGCTGAAATTTTGCACATAGCGTTTTGATATCACTTCCAACAACTACGCAAAGTATTGTCCAAATTGGTTCATAACCTGATATAGCTGTCATATAAACAGATCTGAACTCTTGACTTCTTGAGCCTCTAGAGAGCGCAATTTTCATCCGATTTGGCTGAAATTTTGATTGAGGTGCTTTTTTATGACTTCCATCTAAGAGTGGTCCAAATCGGTTCATAACCTGATATAGCTGTCATATAAACTCATCTTGGGTCTTGACTTCTTGAGCCTCTAGAGAGAGCAATTCTCATCCGATTTGGCACGAATTTTGTACAACGGCTCCTCCCATGACCTTCAACATGCGCGTGCAATATGGTCAGAATCCATCTATAGCTTGATACAGCTCCCATATAAACCGATCTCCGGATTTGGTTCTTGAGCCCCGAATCGGACTATAACTTGATATAGCTCCTACTCTGTCCTTTTTTATTGTTCTTTGTTTGCCTAAAAAGAGATACTGCGCAAAGAACTCGACAAATGCGATCCATGGTGGAGGGCATATAAGATTCGACCCGGCCGAACTTAGCACGCTCTTACTTGTTTTACTTCCCGGTAAATTGAGATTTTTAAATGTTAATTGCCCTTTTTAACCATAATTACGCTTATGATTAATGCCTTTGCTTAATAAACAGACAATTTCAATTTAACCACATTAAAAACAAACAAGTAGTGATATTTCATACTCAGATCTCCAAGTGCCAAAAGAAAGACTGAATGAATGGTGAAATCAAAAAAGAGTAAAAACGCATTAAACACCAAAAATGTACAACATTTGCCTGTTATAACCGGTAGTTGATGACATGTAAACAATTATACAACAGTAAATGGTGGGAAAAACATGTTTGAGATGAAAAAAGCACACACATACAACAAAAATGCCAAACAAATAAAATATAAATCATATATCCTGCAAGAGAGTCAAACATCATATAAACACAAGTATCAGCATGATGGCATAACATACGAGTGAGTATTCGCTGTTCATAAACAACATTGTGTATTCCCAACAATATCCGTCAGAAATGCGTTTTTTGCAAAATACCAAGCTTTTTAACGACATTTCCTTTTCCTCCGTCAGCAACCAACACCAACTGACATACAAACACTCATACAGTATGCTTGCTTCTTTCATTCATTCATTCATGTTTGTATTCACATATGAATAAGGTTTAACACTTTCAAGCATAAAGGCTTACAAAAAAGAACAACGTACTTGTGTGTGTGTGTGCGTGTGTCTGGCGGTCTATGATTTTGTTTATTAGGTAAAGACGAAAGGGCAAGGTAACCATTTTCTGAAAGGTTACTAATAAAATATGATAAAGAAAAGATAAATTATACTTCATAATTTAGAACAAGTAAGGTAAGGCAAGGATGCCACCGTCGCGCAGAGGTTTGCATATCCGCCTATGACGCCGAACGTCTGTATTCAAATTCCGTCGTAAACATTTTTTTAAAATGGTATTAAAAATTTTTAGATTTTTAATACCATTTGGTATCAATTCAATACCAGAAAAAGGAAGCTATTAAGAATTGATATCGTCACATTTGTATTCTTACCATCGCACCAGAATGATGAATGATGATGAGTGATGTTGAGCTTTGTACTAATATTGTCGCCGTTATAAAATATTTGTTAAACAAATAAATCAAATGTTTTAATACAATTTGAGTGCGTAAAAACCGGTTCAAATACTGTGAAAACCGGTTCAAATACTGTGAAAACCGGTTTAAATACTGTGAAAGCGGTGAAAATGGAAATTTTACAAATTCTAAGGACATTCTACATCAAAAACATGATAGTTTCTTGTGTGGATGACGGTGCTGTGTTGGTGTATTCATATGACACCCATTTTTGGGAATCAAAGGATATGGAAGGATTGGTACTTAAACCAATTACAGTCTGGTGCTAAATCTAATAACAGATTGGTATTAAAACCAACAACAGTTTGGTATTAAGGCTAGTACCCAACGGTACTAATCATTTAATATTTCATTCATAGCATCCGGGATTGTTTTTGTACCATACGGTATTGAAAGTATACCGTATGGTATTGAAATGAGCATGTTTGGTATCAACTTTTCCCTAGGTATACTAATACTGGCTAGATTTTTTAGGTATCCTGTCATGTTAAATCTTCTCTACCAAGTGGTGTCGCTATGCGGCATGGTTTTCGGACTCGGCATAAAAAGGAGGGCAGAAACTTTAATCGGATTTCCCTCATTGGTATGAGAGAAGTGTCTCATGTTCCTTAATGGAATATTCATGCAAAATGTAGTAAGGTGAAGCAAAAGTAGGTAGTTGCCGACTTTATAATACGCTACACCTTTCCAATAAGTATAAATTGAATGATACCATTATATGGACGGTATATCTAGTTCTGAATCATTTTCGTTCGCTTTCGAAGGAGGGAAGACAAACTGATATTGGACCAAAACACGCTTACCAGACCATTATTAAGATCGTTATCTAATTTGGTAGCCAATATTATCCGATTTGGGTGAAATTTGGTGTGCTATAACTGGGAGAAGTATGGTCGAAATCGGTCAAAAAGTTTTTATTGCTCCATGTAAACCAATTTGCTGATTTAGCTTAGAGGAGAGACCGATCCTCGTCAATCTCCATAGGTGAGCAAGCTTGGTAGGACTGATCGTGACGGAAATGTTATGGCCATTGGTTATTTATCATGGCTAGTCAGAATTTAAGCAAGAACGGTTGCCGCCCGGGAACTTACCGAGACTGTCCTCTCGATGTAGCTGATTGCAGACGATTGCAATTACAAATACTCCGTATACAAAGGACCCCACATCCTGTGGACGCGCCCGGTAGCTCCAAGCTGAGATTCTCGTGGTGACGATGAACACAAATTTGCTGATTTTAGGTATAATGAACATAAAAGATGCAAGTATTATCTGATTTCGATGCCATATAGAGCGATCTGCCGATTAAGGGTCTTGAACCCATAAAAGCTGCATTACAACTCGGTTTCGCTGAAGCTTGAAACAGTGAGTTGTTTTACGCTGTCCGTCATCACATCTAAATATGTGATATTTAGATATAGTTGCCATATCCGATCTGCCAAGGGCAGAGCCTTAAGCCCATAAAAGCGGCAATTAATATCCGATTTCGATAAAATTTTTAAAAGTGAGTTGATTGAAGCCTCGCGATATTCAAATATGGTCCAGATTGGACTATTTAGAATAGAAAATAGCACCCATATATACCGATCTGCCGACTTAAGATCCTAAAAGCCGCACTTATAATTTCGATTTCGTTGAAATTAGAAACAGTGAGTTGTTGTAAGCCTGGCGACATCCGACTCAAATATGGTACAGATCGGACAATTATTTGATATAACTGCCATATAGACCGATCTGCCGGTTAAAGGTATTAAGCCAATAACAGCTGCATTTATTACTTGATTTCGCTGAAATTTTAAACAGTGAGTTGTTGTAAGCCTCCCTATATCTGGTCCAAATATTATTCAGGTCGGACTATATAGTCGGCGTTGACAAATTTTTTCACAGCTTGTGACTCTGTAATTGCATTCTTTCTTCTGTCAGTTATCAGCTGTTACTTTTAGCTTGCTTTAGAAAAAAAGTGTAAAAAAAGTATATTTGATCAAAGTTCATTCTAAGTTTTATTAAAAATGCATTTACTTTCTTTTAAAAAATCCGCAATTACTTTTTGGGCAACCCAATAGCTGCCATATAAACTGATCCTGGGTTTGATTTCTAGAGTCCTCAAGCGTTATGACTTTTAACATCCATCTGATCTGAATCGGTCTATAAACATATATAACCGATCCCCGGATTTGATTTCTAGAGCCTTTAGAAGCCTCGATTTTCATCCGATTTGGTTGAAATTTGGAACAAAGACTTGGGTTATGACTTTCAACACCCATGCTAAGTATTATCTGAATCGGTTAACAAACAGATAAAGCCCCATGTAAACCGATCCCGAATTTGACTTCGTCAGCCCTTAGAAGACTAAATTTCCACCTGATTTGGCTGAAATTTGGAACAGTGACTTGAGTTTGGAACAGTGACTTGAGTCAATGCCAAGTGTGATCCGAATCGGGATTTATGGGGTCCCTATGTACCGATATCCCGAAATGGCTTCTTACGACCAAAAAAAATTCAAATGCAAACTTCGGCTTAGCCGAAGCTCTCTCTCTAGAGTACTAATAGTTATCATGCAAATCGGTTCAGTAGATCAAAAGTTATGGCCCTCAGTAGGTCTGAGAGGTCAAAAGTGGTCAACTTTCACCCTGTAGCAAAGATATAAACCTACAGCGGTTTTTCCCTGAAAACCTATATCCTCTTCTACAAATATCTAGAACTTTTTGTTTTGCCAACCAATTTCTTTGCCAAATGGCCCACTATGCGTAGTCTTGCTTTTACCCCATACACACATTCTCAACTAGAATGCAGAATTGTACGATCTCCGAGAAGAAATATTCCTTTCTTTCTTAACTTAAATACTTTTACTGCTACTGCTGCTTTAAGTAAAAATGTCCATAGTATGGTTTAAATCGGTCTAAACCCGATATAGCTCCCATATAAATCGATGTACTACTAGACTTCTTTTACTCAATTTGACTGACATTTTGCACGTGGACTTTTCCTATGAAATCGAAAAGATGTTTCAAGTATGGTTCTAATCAGTTCAAATGCTGATATAGCCCCCATATAAACCCATCTACCGAAAAGTCTTCTCGAGCCTCTAGAGGGCGCAATTCCTCACCAAACGTATCCATGGGGATTTCTTGTTATGACCTACCATTATCCTTTTAAGTTTCAGCCTATAAAGAGCAACCGTGTAAAGAACTTGCCAACTGCGGTACATATGGGTGGGGTAAATATAATTCGACCCAGCCGAATATAACGCCCCTTTTTTTACTAACTATCTCCTAGACAATAACTCTTTGTCATATTATAAGATTTGTGCTCTAAAAACATCAGCTCTCGTAGTAATACTCGTAGTAATATTTTTTCAACTTTCTAATTGCTGACTTTCAACTTAGGTAACAACTTTCACCATTTTCTTGATGAAAAGACTCTGTGAGTCCCACAGGGAGTAAAACCCATAAAAAACGCCAATTTGCCCATTAACATTCCATTAAGCAACCTTGGCAAACTTCTGAGCGGTTCCGAACGGCGTGCGCGGTGCTAGACCTCTTGGGGAAATGTTTTAACATGGCATAGTACCTCACAAATGTCGCCAGTGTTGGGAGTGGTAACCACCACTGAAATATTTTTTCTGATGATCTCGCCAGGATTCGAACCCAGGCGTTCAGCGTCTTAGGCGGACATGCTAACCTCTGCGCTATGGTGGCATTCAAGGGAGTTAAACCCACAGTGTTCCTAATTGAAAAAATTTAAAAAATAATTCTGTCCTTATATAGCATTATATCGACTTGGAATTTTCATGTCCATCGGGCACACTGTGGATCCCAAGTTCACATCACCTAAAAACTATTCCTGGCCAAGATATAAGCCAAACATGTAGGGTCTTTAACCCATTAACGCCTGACCCTCGATTCCCTTGACAGATTTTGATGAAATTTCGCGTTTTCATTACTTGGAGCATTTTTGTATATTTTTTTTTAAGTTAAAATAAAAAACACACACACGCATTGGGAAAAGTACAGCTAATAGACAGGGTTGTCGAGCGTGGTAAATGTGCTATTTGTATCATAGAGGCTTTTTTGCAATAAATTTTGCCCTTGAAGCCTTCACACCTAATATGGCTGATGAGTAATTGTAACCAAATTACGAAACGCGTGCCATAGTCGTTGGTGTGTGTTGCGATCTCTGGCTATGCTTTTCCCCATGTAAAGAAAATCTAGGACTATTGAGTTCGTCTCGAAAAAAAAAAAAAAATTTTGAAAATAAAAAAACATTAAAAAACTATTTTGCCGACTTTTGATTAGTAAAATTTTCCCCAAAACATGAGTTTTGGTTGAAGTTTCATTTTTCCACCTTACGCCCATCCAAATTTTATTAGAATACCTTTTTCCTAACTCGAGCTAGAATTTTTCTAAGACGGCTCTTTTCTTGGGTATTTTTCTTCCCATTCCGCGTTAATGGTTTATAACCTATTCCATTCACTCCACCCTTATACACATTGAAATTCTGTTACTAACATTTCCACTGCCATGTGTGACTCTGGTTCCCAGTTGTCATTTGTTTGGAAGGCCATACAAGCTCAGAAAAGAAAAGCACACAAAAGAAGTAGGCAACCAACTTCTGAACTTGTCATATGCACTGCACACATATTTGGCAAGAGTCGTCAGTCAGTGATAAAGTCAAAATTTATACCACCACTTTAAGCCCTGCATGTTTCCCAGTTGTTGACTTTTTTGTCTTGCTGGCTGCTTGAATCCCTGAATGTCGCTCTGTAGATTCCTACTATTTTTTTTTTTGTTGCTTCGCAGTTTATTTGCCAAGTTATAAATATCAGCAAATGACTTATGTTTTCGCCTTTTTTTCGCGCCGGATTCTTCATAAAAGCTATACGGAAACTCATTTGGTGGTCAGCGAACATGTGTGAGTGATGGAAAGTCAGTCGAGAAGACAGATTTTTGACGTCTGCAGTGAAATCATTTATCAGTGTTAAATGAAGCGACTTTTTTGGCAATTCTGCTGCTTTACTACAAAGACTGGAGATTTTGTGCGTGCGAAGAGAAGATTAAAGAGAAGATGTTTTAAAGATGGAAGAAAAAATAAATAAACTTGGAACTGAAGGAAATTTAAGAAAAAAGGGGCATTTGGTTAAAAGAAATTACAAAAGCCTGCTGGTTAAAAAAGTTTAGAGAAAGTCTTAACGGTTTTAAAGGACTATCCGTGAGAATTGCTAATTTAAGGTTTTACCCAGCCTTCCTAATCACAGTTCCTACTCTAAGTAAATTGAGTATCTTATATCCAGTATCATAGAAAAAATTCTATATGGTTAATAGAATTAAAGCCAAGGCCATTTCTTATAGGTATTAGGCTATTGCTTATAGCCATCATTTTTATGCATCGTCACCGCTTCCACAGCACATCCTCTTTCGTTGAATTCCCCAAAGAATAGCAAATATGTATCACATATGAAAGAGGCACATACCTATGCTTGACTGTATATATACCCACACAAATACGCATCCTTCTGTTTTACTGCAGTAAGCACCAAGGAAATTCCATTATTCTACTGATGCTTGTTAGTTGTAGTTTAGATGCGTTTTTTTTTGGGGGGGGGGGGGGGGGGGGGGGGGGGTTGCTGCTACAATTCAGGATATGCAGCTAACGAATTTGCAAACATGGTTTGTTCGCTGACTACATTTCAGGTCCTCACCGCCTTTGAGGGAAGCTCATTTGCCCACGCACACATATTTCCCATCAGTTGAAGTGTATGAGCACTTGTGTGTGTGTGTGTGTGTTATTGTTTAACAAATATGCGCCTTTATGCGTTGCATATGTGTTGGAGTGAAAATTTATAATTTAATTTGTCGCATTATGTACAGAGCAAACCGTGCGCCAAGCAAGCGTAACGCATTCACTGGCAATGATGTGAACCCCACTTGAAGCTATGCAATCCGGGTTATGTCAGTTAAAGCATTACTGACGCTTAAAAATGGTTACCAGCAATGGCATCAACACCATCAGTATTTGTGTGCAATGTAATGGCAAGCTACCATGTAAATCTAAAGTCTTGATTTGATGGCATGGAAATTCGCGTGGGAATATTGGTAATGCAGAGATATATGGGAGTTTCCACGGATTTTTTTTTTTGGAAATATTTTGAACTTTTACAAAAAAAAAAAAAAAATTTTAACTTTTACAAAAACTAGATGATGGGTCCCTTTACAATGTTAGGACCTACATACTTAAGGACCTTAGATCAGTCTTTGCATGGTTTCTCGTTATAAACAGAAATTTGAAAATCATAATGAGAGGTTAAGTAAAATCAGTAAGGAAAGACAAAAGTCGGGCGATGCCGACTTTATAATACCCTACACCTACCCTTTAAATACAAAAGTGGGGCTGTATCTAATTCTGAACCAATTTGGATGGACCTCGGCCGATGTATTCAGATATGTTATTAAAATTACTGTATCAAATTTCGAGCAAAGCAAATATGTTCAACATGTAATAACTACGGTTGACAAATGGCAAAAAATTACCAACATGTGACAAACATATAGATGGTAGCTATATCTAAAATCTGAACCGATTTCGATCAAACTTCATGGATATTGTGGAATTCAAAATTTTGGGAAGATTGGTCAATAAATCCGCTTCCAGTGGGTCTGGGAGTGAAAATCGGGCGATATATATATATATATATATATGAGCTTTACCTAAATCTGAACAGATTTCGATAAAATTAATCAGTAATATCGAGAGTCATAAGAAAATCCTTCCTGCCAAATTTCGAGAGAATCGGTTGACAAATGACCATTTTATTGCTGCATTACTGCAAATCGGACGAACATATATATGGGAGCTATAT
Organism: Stomoxys calcitrans; assembly: GCF_963082655.1. Lineage (NCBI taxonomy): Eukaryota > Metazoa > Arthropoda > Insecta > Diptera > Muscidae > Stomoxys > Stomoxys calcitrans. The sequence goes on from NC_081554.1 coordinate 21,821,283, forward strand.
GCAAATTCGAACCGATTTCTATGAGACTAACTAGTAATATCGAGAGTCATAGGAAAATCCTTCCTCCCAAATTTCGAGAGAATAGGTCAACAAATGACCATTTTATTGCTGTATTACTGCAAATCGGACGAACATATATATGGAAGCTATATCCAAATCTGAACCGATTTCTATGAGACTCACCAGTAATATCGAAAGTCATAGGAAAATACTTCCCACCAAATTTCGAGAGAAGCGGTTGAAAAATTATCATTTTATTGCTGTATTACTGCAAATCGGACGAACATATATATGGGAGCTATATCCAAATCTAAACCGATTTCTATAAAATTCACCAGTAATATTGAAAGTCATAGGAAAATACTTCCCACCAAATTTCGAGAGAAGCGGTTGAAAAATTATCATTTTATTACTGTATTACTGCAAATCGGACGAACATATATATGGGAGCTACATCCAAATCTGAACCGATTTCTATAAAATTCACCAGTAATATTGAGAGTCATAGAAAATCCTTCCTACCAAATTACGAGAGAATCTGTTGAAAAATTACCACTTTATTGCTGTATAACACAAAATCGGACGAACATATATATGGCAGCTATATCCAAATCTTAACCGATTTCTATGAAATTCACCAGTAATATTGAAAGTCAAAGGAAAATCCTTCCTGCTAAATTTGAAGACAATCGGTAAACAAATGACAATTTTATTGCTGTATTACTGCAAATCGGACAAACATATATATGGGAGATATATCCAAATCTCAATCGATTTCTATAAAATTCAACAGTAATATCGAGAATCATAAGAAAATCCTTCTTGCCAAATTTCGAGAGAATCTGTTGAAAAATTACCATTTTATTGCTGTATTACTCTAAATCGGACGAACATATATGTGGCAGCTATATCCAAATCTGAACCGATTTCTAAAAAAATTACCAGTAATATCGAGAATCAGAAGAAAATCCTTTTTGACAAGTTTCGACAAAATCGGTAAACAAATGACAATTATATTGCATTATTACTGCAAATTGGACGAACATATATATGAGAGCTATATCCAAGTCTGGACCGATTTTTGCCAATTTCAAAAGGCTTCGTCTCTAGGCCGAAAAACATGCCCACACCAAATTTGAAGACAATGGGATGAAAATTGCGACCTGTAGTTCGAACACAAAGTAACATGAACAGACAGACGGACGGGCAGACAGACAGACAGACAGACGGACATAGCTAAATCGAATCAGAAAATGATTCTGAGTCGATCGGTATGTTTATCAATCAGTCTATCTCTCTTCCTTTTGGGTGTTACAAACAAATGCACTAAGTTATAATACCACAGTAGTGGTGTAGGGTATACAAATAATAACAATCGCTTCCTTCCTTCCAAGCATTAAAAAACTTAAAATATCGATGTATGTTTTAAAATGACCAAGCCCTCTCTGATATTTTAATAATACATGTAACACCGACAGGTTTCTTTTCTTCGGGAACACCTAGTAAATTTGGATTTAGAACATTTCTTTCATTGACATCATCCTCTTACAGTGAAGATCTTTTGGACACTAGGTAATGAATTAAAAAAATTTACCAAAATGTATGGTTTCTCGTTTTTGTACCCTTCACCATTGGATGGGGGTATAGTAATTTCGTCATTCTGTTTGTAACACCTCGAAATATGTGTCTGAGACCCAATAAAGTAGAAAGTATATTCTTGATCTAGCCATGTCGGTCCGTCCACCCTTCCCAATCCCACGATTTGACTTCTTGAGCCCCTAGAAGCCTCAACTTTCATCCGATTTGGCTGAAATTTGGCCCAAACCCCTATTTATTGACTAACAACATCAGTGACAATTTTTCTCCGAATCGGTCAATGGGGTGATATAGGACCCCCTAAGTATCAATATGCCGAAATGACTTCTTGAGACCAACATGGTGAAGGGTACCCAAGAATCGGTTCGGCCGAACTTAGCACGATTTTACTTGTTATTGATTTTTGGTTTAATGTTAAGGTTTGAGTCTTGGTATATTCAGATACCTGTAGTAGAATTTCATAACAAACATTTTTGTAAAGTATTTTGATTAGCCACAGATGCCAAAAATACCTGTTTGAGGATGGATAAAAATAGACATGTTATTGGAGCCATATCAGGTTATGAACCGATTCGGACCATACTTGGCTTGAATGTTGGAGACCTAGCAAAAGTCATTCTGTAAAATTTCAACCAAATCGAATATGAATTGCGCCCTATAGAGGCTCAAGAAGTAAAATCGGGAGATCGGTTTATATGGGAGCTATATCCGATTATAGACCGATTATGACCATATTTGGCATGCAAGTTGAAGGTCATAAGAGAAGTCGTTGTTCAAAATTTCAGCCAAATCGTACAAGAATTTCGACCTCTATAGGCTCAAGAAACATAATCATAAGATCATTTTATATGGGAGCTGCATCAGGTTATGAACCGATTTGGACCATCCTACGCATAGTTGTTAGAAATCACACAAGTTAGGTTAGGTAATGATAGGTTGAAAAGATGGTTAATCCGCCCATGCCACTATGGACAGACATACACCTAAGCTAGTAATCGGCTTGTTGTGCGCTCTAAAATCTAAAAAGTTACCTCTAAAAGGAAAATTTTAAGTTAGGAATTCCGTGCTACTTACAAAATCCTTAATTGTTTTCAATGCCACTCCCCTAAGTTGGTTCATGTCTGATATTGTGCCTCCACCTAAGTACCAGTATCTGTTGTACGCGAGAGCCGGGCAATAACAAAGGAAATGCTCCAACGTCTCATCATCTTCCCCGCCTGCCCTACAAATGCTATCACTTACCGCACCGATTTTACATAAGTGAGCTCGTAGTACTATGTGTCCCGTTATAATACCAATAGCTATACTGATCGCCTTCTTGCTTCCTTTTAGTAAAAGCTTCGTCTTCTCACGATCTGGATCCCCCCATAGGATTTTTACACAAGTTACAGCGTGTTAAGTTCAACCGGGCCGCATCTTGGGAACCCACCACGATGGATTCTGCGAAAATTTTTCGCAAACAAATTTAGTTGAAGGGCATAATTTTTTTTTTTTACATACCAAACTTCTGTGAAACCAGCAATAAATAAAGCTTCTAAAAACCGTACAAGGATAATCGAGAGACCGGTTAATATGGGAATTATGTCAGGTTATAGACCAAACTGGAACGTACTTGGCACTGTTGTTGGACAACGCATGCAAAAATTTCAGCCAAATCGGACAAAAATTACATCTTGTAAGAAGCAAAATGGGCAGATCGGTTTATATAGGAGCTATACCAGGTTGAAGGCCAATTTGGACTTTACTTAGTACAGTTTTTGAAAGTCACAACGGAACACTACATGGAAAATTTCAACCAACTCGGATAAAAATTGCGGCGAGATTGGTTTATATGGCCCATTTGTAAGCCCCAATGACCCACATCAATAGGAAATATCTGTGCAAAATTTCAAGAGGCAAGCATTAAGCTTTCCACCGGCATCGTGATTTCGACAGACGGACCGAAGTACGGACATGGCTAGATCGACGGAAATGGCTAAATGTTAAAACGATCAAGAATGGGTCTTAGAGCAATATTTTGATATGTTACGAACGGAATGACGAAATGGGGGAACTTCCCCCCATTGTTTGATTACTCCGATAGACGTGTTCTCTCTTTTTACCCAATTTTTCATAAGCGGTGCAGTTATTCCTGCTATTTTCGAAAAAGTTGAATTTGGTTCCACAGTTTTACTAAAATTGATATATTGTATATGTATGAATACATATTACATATTATTACTATCATTGAAATATGACTTTAGATATATTTGAAAATTGTCTATTGTTTTACTGAAAGTGCAGCTGGAGGTGTTGCTTTTTTTGGTAAATGCACCGTTTGCAAGTTTATCTTTACTTTGCCTCTTTTGTTTGTTTGTGTTGTAAAGCAGAATATGGAAATGTTGTGCATTTTACACATCCTGAGCTTGCATAATTTCCACTACCACAAACAAATGCGATTTTGATGGTGGGTAAATGCAAAAATACAGAAAACATGCATACATAAAGTTGTGCATTAGGGTAAACCGAATGTGAAGGGAAAGTGAATGTCACAAATTTCCCATTACAAAGGATCTCAAATTTTCATATGTATGAGTGATGGATGAGATAAGAGGTACGGAGTTAGGTTAACATGATAATCATATATGGTAGGGCTGGCTTTAATTGTTTAGTAATTCACTCATGTAAAAATTTTGACCCTGGTGAGAACATTATAAAATTTTTCAGCGTGGACATCCCTTCTTAATACTGGCGACATTTGTGAGGTATTAAGTACTAAAAAAATGGAACAGAAGCCTTGTAATAGGTTCTCTCCATAAAGTTGTCTCTCTGCGGTACGCCCTTCGGACTCAAGAAGGTTTCTTATCATTCGGAGGAGGTTCCTTATAATTGAGCTTAAACCCGAGTGCCTTCCGACTCTTAGATTTGTGTTGATGTTTATTCTCTTTTCCTTAATCGAACATTTGTGGGCAAATTTGCATTTCAAAAAACTTTTATCAATTTAACAGGAGAACATTTTTTTACATGAAAGAGTTACCTTTTATTCCTCAATGAACAAATTTGGTCAATTGAAATTATTTCCACTTTTTTAAAAATGTCCCAAATTGTTTTGAGGGGTTATAGTTGACCTTCTTATATTTATGAAGTTTGGTGTATATATTGGGTTGCCCAAAAAGTAATTGCGGATTTTTCATATAGTCGGCGTTGACAAATTTTTTCACAGCTTGTGACTCTGTGATTGCATTCTTTCTTCTGTCAGTTATCAGCTGTTACTTTTAGCTTGCTTTAGAAAAAAGTGTAAAAAAAGTATATTTGATGAAAGTTCATACTAAGTTTTATTAAAAATGCATTTACTTTCTTTTAAAAAATCCGCAATTACTTTTTGGGCAACCCAATAGTATCGGCTATAAGTCATGGGGAAAAAACAAAGTTTTTGCTGTTTTTTGTTTCCAATATTTCCACCGATGTCGAAAATATTTTCTTTTTCAAAAATTGTCCACTCCACCCCATTAAACATACCCCAGTCACTCATGCATTTGCAGTTTCAGCAAATCATCAGGCATTACCTTTCAATCAAATTTTATCTTTTAGTCTTCATGCTTAGAATTGTCATACGTGGGGTTCCAGCTAGTTTGTTGCCCTGCACAGCCACCCCCTAACACCCGCGTTCAAAATGAGAGCACATTTCGTTAAAAAAAAAAAAAAAACAGGAAACGGATACAGGATGAGAGAAGAGTAAAGCCTGCAAAACGCGATTAAGTGAAGTAAATAAATGAAATCACAGCGATGACATGAACGCAAGAAAACGAAATGCTAAAATGGAACGAAGCGTGTTAGTTGGAGTGAATTTGTGACATACACTCAGTGTGGGTGGAGCGCATGTAAGAGCATGTGTGTGTGTGTGTGTGTGAGTTTTTACGCCAACGACTGTTTCTGACAATTCAAAGAGTCATTGATGCATGCATGTTAGAGAATGTGTGTTCAAGTGCATTGGTGAATAAAAAAGTGGCATGGTATGCCTAAAGATATGCATATGACTGAAATTGGTTTATCACAAAGAAAATTTAGTACAACCAGCGACGAAATCTTTTCAAGGTTTAAGTGGGTAAATAGAATGATGTCACAGTGAACGTGTGAGTGAGGGAAAGGAGAAAATTATCTTCACCACCATAGGGAGGGGGTATGTTTATTAGTCAAAGAAGCAATATATTGTTTTTAATTTTAATTTTCCACATATCACTTTTTTAGTCCAAAGGCAAGCGCTATGAGTTTTGGCAAAAATCGGTTCAAATTTAGATATACGTAGCTCCCACATAGCTGCTCGTACTTGTCTTCCGTCGGGGCATGGACACAAATAAGGCTGATGTTGAAGAATTTGGCTTTTATGCGATTTTAATATCATGGGCGGGGCAGCGGTCATATTCTCCCTCTAGGAGCTCGTAGAAAATATCCTTGGTCTGCTCGTCCTTGTCTTCAGTCGTGACACGACACAAATAAGGCTGATGTTGAAGAATTTGGGTTTTATGCGGGTTGTGGCTAGCCTCCCATCCACCGGAGTAACGTTGGAGACAAGGTGATTCAGAAATTAATCAGAGACTGAAACACCTTGTCTCCAGCTTTACTCCGGTGGATGAGAGGCTAGTCACAATCCACATAAAACCAAAATTCTTCAACATCAGCCTTATTTGTGCCCATGCCCCGACGGAAGACAAGGATGAGCAGACCAAGGATATTTTCTACGAGCGCCTAGAGAGAGAATATGACCACTGTCCCGCCCATGATATTAAAATCGTTCTGGGAGATTTTAATGCGTAGATATGGAAGCAAGATGACTTTGGTCCAACCGTCGGAAAGTGTAGTCTCCACGAGATAACGTCCATTAATGGGTTGAGGCTTATAGATTTCGGCGCGGCAAAAACAATGGTAGTTAGAAGCACCAGATTTCAACATAAAAATATTCACAAAGCCACATGGCTGTCACCCGATCAAAACACCAGGAACCAAATTGATCTCATTGTGATAGATAGAAGGCATTCATACAGCATGTTAAATGTACAAACGATCCGTGGAGCGAATATAGATTCGGATCATTGCTTTGTTGCAGCAAAAGTTCGAACCCGTTTAAACATGGCGAGGAAAGTACGATCTGACACTGCACGGAAGCTGGACGTTGAAAAGCTGCAGACACAACAAATAGCAGCGGCATACTCCACTCGACTGATCAACTGATTGATGAAAGCACTCCTTGTTCCGATGATAAAATGGCGCAGTGGCAAACTATTGCCCACTCCATGGAAAATGCAGCGAAATACGTACTTGGTTACCGGAAGCCTCCTCCAAGAAACCCATGGTACGGCCAAGAGTGTCGAGATGCTACTGAAGCCAAGAATGTGGCATTTTGAGAAACCCTTCAATCAGTAGCAACGCAAGGTATTGGGAGAAAAGGAGAGAGGAGAAACGTCTATTCCACAGAAGGAAAGAGGAAATGAAACGTGAGTGTGAACGAATTGAGATGTGCAGGAGTCAGAATGAAGTCCGGGAATTCTACCAATGAATTAAAAATCAAACCGATGGCTTTGGTGCAGGCACATCCTCCTACAGAGACAAAGAAGGAAATCTGGTAACTGATATATTTTAGATAGCATGCTAAAGATATGGAAAGAACATTTTAACCAACTGCTAGTGTCCGATTTTGGCGGCGAAGAGGATACCGTAGAACAAATCAATGATGATGGTGTGGAATGTGTACCTCTTAGTCAGAATGAGGTCCAAGTAGCAGTCATACGACTGATGAACAACAAGGCAGCAGAAGCCGACGGGTTACCCGTTGAACTATTTAAGACCGGAGGCGACACGCTGATAAGGAGTATCATCATCTTATCTACGCAATCTGGCTAGAGGAACGCTTACCCGATGAATGGAACCTCAGTATACTATGTGTCGTACACAAGAAAGGAGACAAGACGGAATGTGCCAATTACAGAGGAATAAGTCTCCTCCCCATCACATACAAGATACTCTCGATTGTACTGTGTGAAAGATTAAAACCTAAAGTCAATGAGATAATTGGGCACTTGCAATGCTGCTTTAGACCTGGTAAATAAACCCTGGACCAGATATTCACACTGCGCCAAATCTTGGGTTAGACCCGAGAAGGACAAATTAACACCTACCATCTCTATATTGACCACAAAGCCGCTGTCGATAGCCCTTTACATGCATAAATGTTTCAAGCTGTCTGAGTTTGTGATCCCTGTGAAATTAATAAGACTCTGAAGGAAAACACTTGCTGATACGCGTTCCTCAGTAAGAATAGGAAAGAATCTCTCCGAACCATTTAATACCAAATGAGGTTTCAGGCAAAGGGACAGCCTATCATGTGATCTCTTTAGTATCCTGCTGTAGAAGATTATACGAGATGCAGATGTGAATAAATATGGCACATTAATCACACGATTCAGCCAAATCGGACTAGAATTGCGCCCTCTAGAGGCTGAAGAAGTCACGACCCAAGATCGGTTTATATGGCAGCTATACCAGGTTATGTACGGATTTGTAAAATTTCAGTCGATTTCACGTGTAAAATTTCAGTCGAAACGGACTAGAATTGCGCCCTCTAGAGGCTGAAGAAGTCACGATCCAAGATCGGTATATATGGCAGCTATACCATGTTATGTTTTGATTTAGGCCATATTAAGTACAGTTGTTGAAAGTCATAACAAAACACAGTGTGCAAAATTTCAGTCTAAACAGATGAGAATTGCGCCCTCTAGAGGCTCAAGAGGTCAAGACCCAAGATCGGTTTATATGACAGCTATATCAGGTTATGAACCGATTTGAACTTTATTTAGCACAGTTGTTGGAAGTGATATCAAACCACCGCGTGCAAGATTTCAGTCAAATCGGACGAGAATTGCGCCCTCTAGAAGCTCAAGAAATCAAGACCCAAGATCGGTTTATATGGCAGCTATATCGAAACATGGACCGATTTGACCCATCATAATTCCAACTGACCTACGCTAATAAAAAGTATTCGTGCAAAATTTGAAGCGCCCAGCTTAACTCCTTCGAAAGTTAGCGTGCTTTCGACAGACAGACGGACGGACGGACAGATGGACGGACAGACGGACGGACAGTCGGACGGACGGACGGACAGATGGACGGACAGACGGACGAACAGACGGACGGATATTTCGAGGTGTTACAAACAGATTGACAAAATTAGTATACCCCCATCCTATGGTGGGGGGTATAATAATCATTTGTCAATCGATTTCCCAACGACTCTTGACATTACTGGTAATTTTAATAAAAATTGGTTTATCACAAATTTATCAACATACTTGTTTTATGTCAATGTTTCAGGTCTTGGGATAGAATTCAAATATTCCCTGTGTTCCCTTTGAGCCCTTAGTCCTTAAACCCTCTTTCCTAATATGCCAATATTCAATAAACCATATTTGAGGAAAATATATTAATATTGTTAGTTTTGTCATATTCTAAGAATTTGTGCTAGTTACCGACCCTTCTTTCAAATGAAATTTCAATGATCTTTTCTAGGAACATTTTGTGAATAACCTCAAAGAGATTTTCTAGTAAATGGTAATTTTCTGCTTTTCTTTTTGGAAAGCTTCACAAATACAGGCTCACCCAATCAGGCCACCTCTTTTGGTTAACATGTTGCAATGCCATGTGTTTTTAATTTTCGTTAACGATTTCCATTAAAATCCTTGATGTTTTTATAGCTGTTGTTTTTGTTGTTGTCTTGCTTCGCTCTATGTCTGGACCTCAGTTTTCATTTACGTTAAAATAACATTTATATAAAGCAGAGTAGGAAAACCAACGACGACAAATGCCCAAATAATGGTCATACACACATTTGCAGGACCCTTCATAACAATGGCAACAATGGAAAAAAAACAGAACAGGATTTTGCTTAGCGGACCTTAAATTTAGGCCATTTTAGCTAGTCAACGCTGTTAGTAGTTGCACAAGCAACCAGTCAAATACATAGACATAGAGGCCCTCACACACACACACACAAATAAATTAAAGTCTAAACTCACACAAAATATATTCAAATGAAAGAAGTATGGTGAATGGGAACAAAATGGTTGAAGGATAACAAAACACTTGTAACTAACTGTGGACAACAAGGGAAGTAAACCAAAAGAGCATATACGAACTTTTGGTATGCTGCAAATTGGATCATATCGCTTAGACAGTGAAGAACGGTTGCTAGACAATCCTTAACTAAGTTCCGACTCGCAATAAACAATTTCTGAAAGTCCGAAGGATCACCTACCTGGCTTAGGACGATATTAAACAAGCATGCTAAGAATACTACAGGCCAACATGCACAGGAGTAAGCTTGCACATGATCTCTTATCGTAAATAGTAGCAGAACAACGTGCTGACATCGTAGATATAAGCGATCAATATGGAGAAAGAAATCAAGGGTCCTGTCTAGAGGATCCCACGAGGTCAATTGCTATCTGGATCCATGCCAAATGGCATGTCCCCTATAGGCAGTGGTATTGTAAACGGACACCTGGGTACAGCTAGATTACTTCACGTTGTTTAGCTGCTATATCACCTCTAGTGCCAGTCTCAACGCCTTCGAGGGGAAACTTATTGAAATCGAAGACACAATGCGAACATTTGACGGGCATTACATAGTAGCTGTATAATCAAACTTTCAAGCAATTGAATGGGGCATACGAATGACTAACTCAAGAGGAAGACGAGTTCTAGACATGGCCGCAAGAACTGGTTTGCTCGTTGTAAACAGCTGACACATGCCAACCTTAAGGCGACCCGGGTGCGATGGACGCAAGGGCATCACCTTTGTATGCGAAGAAATCATCGGAAACTAACACTGCAAGCGAGTTCTCCTTTAATACTGGAAGAGATACAGCCAAGATAGAGGAGGCTACCGTAGCGCAGAGGTTAGCATGTCCGCCTATGACGCTGAACGCCTGGGTTCGAAACCTGGCGAGACCATCAGAAAAAATGTTCAGTGGTGTTTTTCCCCTCCTAATGCTGGCAACATTTGTGAAGTACTGTGCTATGTAAAACTTCCCTCCAAAGAGGTGTCGCACTGCGGCACGCCGTTCGGACTCGGCTATAAAAAGGAGGTCATTGAGCTTAAACTTGAATCAGACTGCACTCATTGATATGTGAGAGTTTGCCCCCGTTCCTTAGTGGAATGTTCGTGGGCAGTGAGACGAGTGATGGATTTCATAGAGAGCGGATGTAACAAATCCATGCCAAGGACTCAAACCGCCTTGGGAGATAGAGAACCGCAGCAAACTGGTGGAATGACGCAATAGCTGAACAACGTAACAACTCCATTAAACTAAGACGCAGATATTCGAGAGCTCGCCGCAGAAGCACGGCTGAATTAGAACACCCTCTACACAAGGAGGCAACAAAGTCAATGAAAAGACAAATGGGAGGCATATGGGGAAGAAATAAACAAAAACCCTTGGGGCCTCGAACACAAAACTGTGATGGAAAAACTCGGCACAGGGGGCGCAACAGCGGTAATGGGCGGAAGAAGAATGGAAAATAGAGTCTACACACTCTAACTCCATCACGACCTTAAAGAAGATCTAGATTATGAAAGAGCCCATTGACAACGTAAGACCGTTCACGATAGAAGAGCTAAGGAATGCAGCCAGAAGCTTCCAAACCACAAAAGCCCCCGGTCACGATGGAATATAGGCGGAGGTCCATCAGACAGATTGCTTAAAACAGACCTGAATTTCTTCTAAGAACATTGGTTTAACCGGTGCCTATTTGAGGATGTTTTTCGAAGGTATAGAAGAGACAAAAACTGGTGCTCATAAGCAAGGGCAAAGGTGATCCCACATCTCCATCCTCACACTGGCCAATCTGTATGACGGATACGACCGACAAGCTTTTGGAGTGACTTATAAAGCCAAGGCTCCAGCACGCCATCATTGATGGAGGTTAATTCTCCATGAGACAACATAGCTTCCGGGCAGGAAAATCTACGAATGGAGCTCTCAGAGATATGGTGGAGACAGTGGAGGCGGCTAGGTAAAGGAACCACAACTCTAGACCAATTGTCCTCTTGACCAACCTGGATGTGAAGAACGCATTTAACCCTGGACAGTCATCCTTCGTTTAAACGACTACACGCTTCGGCTATTTTTATTTTAAACAAAATACGGATTATTTTTCAGGGTTAATAGCCTCAGATGGTCTCCAAGTACTCACAGAGGACTTTAATATCCCGGCGTATCTGATGAGAATAGTGCAAAGTAAAAGGCATAACAGGGCAAAATTGCAGATTTTGTCCATGAACTTTCCACTAAGGAACATATCAATAGTGCATTGGACTGCGACGATTCAAGTTTAAGCTCAATGATAAGGGACCTCCTTTTTATAGCCGAGTCCGAAAGGCGTGCCAACTCTTCTTTAGAGAGAAGTTTTTACATGGCATTGTACATCATAAATGTTGCCAGCATTAGGGGCGGAAAACCACCGCTAAAAAATTTTCCTGATTGTCTCGCCAGGGTTCGAACGCAGGTGTTCAGCGTCATAGGCGGACATGCTAACCTCTGCGCTATGGTGGCCACCATAACAGGGCATAGCAGGGTACTTATCTATAACTCTTAGGGTGGAAGGAGTGAATATGAGGTCTTTTCAGGAGCGGTGCAATGGCCCATACTTGGACCGAATCTTTGGAATGAAAGTTATGATGGAATACTGTAAACAGAAATACCAAACGGAACCTTTCTAGTAGGATATACTGATTATATAGCTGCAGTTGTCATGGCAAGAGACACAAAAGGTGCAAAGTGCAAACTATGACAAGAGATGATAAGGGCAAAAGATTGGCTGGACTTCCGCGTCTTGTAACTTGCGATGCAGAAGACAGAGTTGCTAATCATTACAAGGAAAAAATATGCCAGTGGAAGTGGATATGCGCATACACGATATACTGGTGAAGACCAAGAGATCGCTCAAGTATGTAGGGATCCAACTGGATACAAAGCTGACCTAAGCAAAGCAAATCCGGCACCCGAATCAATGTCAGCGAGGATAATGGTGCAACTCAGTCGACTGATGTTAAACATCCCTGGTCCTCTCCCGAAAAGGCGCAGGCTCTTTATGGAGACATGCAATAGCATCCTCCTCCAAGGGAGCGAAATATGGAACGAGTGAATATGAGGTCACTTCGGGAGCGGCACAAGGCTCCATACTTGGACCGGATCTTTGGAATGCCAGTTATGATGGAATGTTAACATAAATGCCAGACGGAATAACATCGCTGCTGTCGTCATGGCAAGAGACGCGACTTCCACGGCTGGACTTCTACGGCTTGCAACTTGCGATGCAGAAGACGGAGTTGCTAATCATTACAAAGAAAAAATATGCCAGTGGAAGTGGATCTGCGCATACACGATATACTAATGAAGACCAAGTGATCGGTCAAATATCTGGGGATCCGACTGGATACAAAGCTGACCTAAGCAGAGCAAATCCGGCATCCGATAACAAAGACAGCGAGGATAACGACGGCGCAACTCAGTCGACTGATAGTAAACTTAGGTGGGCCTGCCCCCAACAGGCGCAGGTTCTTTATGGAGTCTTGCTATAGAATCCTTCTCTATGGGAGCAAAATATGGAGCCAGACACTGCAGACAGCATGTCGAGCGAAGTTCCTGCTCTCGGTGCGGCAGACCGCGGCTCTTAGTGGCCTTATCATCCTGCCGGACATTGGCGGAGCCCGCAGGCCTTATGATAGCCGGAATGTTTCCGATAGATCTACAGACTATGTTGTACGTCTACTACTACACTACGAAGTGCAACACCCCAAGAGGACAGGGTGAGATTCAAACGGATCATACACGGGCCATACGTGAGGATATTATTGATAAATGACCACAAAGGTGGACGAATAAGCATCGGACCAGGTAGAGAGATAGGGAAAACAGTGACGTCAATTATTACGTTACACAGATGTTGACAATCCATGGTTACTTCCGCAAATACCCGCATTAAATGGACAAATGCTCGTCTAGTAATGGCATTTACGAAAAGATAGAGGTAGCAGACGATATGTAACATACATTTTTCCAATTCCAGCGCTGGGCCGAAAGGAAACAAGAAAAAAATATTGGCAAAGTTTCGCCTGGGATAAAAATCCAGAGGACTCAGGAAGATAAAAAGGCGGTGATAAAATCGCCGAAAAATAGACCTGGACGCAGCGGCGTAGAGTATGAATGCGGAGGTCTGGACGCAGACACAACGAAGATGATATGGATTATCAATAGATATAGGGTCTACCTCGAAGTAATGCGAAAGCGGTTCTAATTCCCAAGGGTGACACTGAGTGGTTCTAAGCCAGTATCGTTGGAAACAAGGGAATCCGGCATTAAGCAATGGACGTACTCGTCACATGCCTGAAGCATTCCCCCATCCTGACCTGCAAAAAACAGATAATTTTATTTCTGGCTATTCTCAGTTGGTAGGAGAAAGGGGTTAGGGAATAGGAAATAGAAAAATTGATATCATTTCCCTTATTTCTCTCTCCTACAAACTGAAAAATTCCAAACGAAAAACTTTTAACAGCAATTGAAGCCCATAAATCTGCATTTTCTCTATGGCCAGAACATACCAACTTGTGCTACTCATATCCATAATAGCCCCCAACGTGAGCTAAAGCCAAATTTTGGGCCACACGTAAAATAAAATGGAGTATCCACACGGCTTTGCTTAAATAACGGCACTTAATATTTCTTTTAGCAAGAACTTGTATATTTATAATACTCATGTCCATTCCGGCACGGGATAGCTGTGAGCTCTATACAGGCTGGAATATTGAGCTCTAATCTGTGTGGTGTTCATTGCTGTCACGAGAAGCTTAGCTGTGAACAAACTGGCGTGTCCACAGTTTGCGGATAGTGGAATGCTCCAAAAAGAGTAACTGCAAAGGCAGTCGAGGACAATTAGCGGTATTGAGCGGAGAGTCTCAGTGAGAGACCGGGCGGCACCGGCTCTTGCACAAATACTAAGTGTCTATAATGCTCGATATGACAAGGCGAGTTATTGGCGCCTTTAAAGAACCAATGGCCATTCTGTTCCCGCGGCGATTGGTCCATTGGACCGGATCGAACTTGCTTTATCTACAGGAGCTTCACGAGGATCGCCACCTCAACATGAAAATGTGGCTACAACAACAACATCTCATGTCTCATACCTAAACCAAAAGCCAATTTTGAGTTAGTCTAACTTATCTTTCGCCTATCGCTGAAAGCTAAATCCTAGGAATTCCTATAATTTTTGTATAAATTGTAAAAATTGTATAACAATGGCTGCAATTTTGCTGATATAACGTTTTTGTTTGAGTCAGAACATATCAATATACACTACTCATATCCATGAAAATAATACATCTAAGCTAAAGCCTACTTTTAGGCGAACCATTATGTTTTTCATTAAGCGAAATATGAAAATCCATAGTTGTACGATTAAGGACACCAAATTGTAAATTTGGTTTCAAACTACGCTGTCACTTATCGCTCTATTTACATAGAAACCACAACCACAACTTTACTTTCATATAAAGTCATGCATCATATTCAGCTTAGACGAGGAATTCTTCCAACTCCTAAAAATGTTAAACCTTTCCATTTCTGTTCTTGCTATACTTGGTTTAAATATTAACATAATGAATTATTTTGGAATTTTGCTGAGTCAGCATTTATAGTAGAACATCTACTACTCATGGCCATGATAATGCCATACATTTGTTAAAGCCTACTTTTAGGCGTCCAAATTTTGCGTGGTCGCACTTTATCCTTTACCCATTATTTAGTGAGATCAATAACTCTTAATGTTCTAGGAGCTAAGGTAACTGTATTGTCACGGATCTTTAAAATGAGCTATCACTCCCAAAGTGATTTGCCCATTTTTCCTCTGCAGAATGTAGGGTATATGTAAAATATTTACAAAAATCCTTATTTACATTAGCCAATGTTATATGGCCAATGGTGTTGTGCTAGAACAATGTTCTTCTCTCATTCATTGCTATATGATGACAACAGTGCTTGCTTGCTAACTAACGACCAACAACATCAGCAAGATTCCCGAAACACAATATAGCCGGAGCAACAGCAAAGCCAACCTACAATAAAAGCCATACGGGAGGATGAAAAAAAAAACGACAAATAAGAGGACTACGACGATGACGATGAGAAGGACGACAAATTAAATCTCGAAACATTTACACATTTGAATGGAAATAAAACACGGTCGAAATACAACACATCGTAAAGTGGATACAATTTAAAAGTTTGCCTAGTATAGCCAGGACAGCAATTTCCTTTGTTTGCTGCAGGTGGTAGTTGAAGTTGGTTGGGGTTAGGAGTAGGGGTAGATGTATCATGGAAACCATAGGCTAGCTTTTGGTAATCAGTGGGTTTAATTAATTTTTCACCAGAACCATAAAAAGGTTTTAGTGGGCGTTCTTTTTGTTTTTGTTCGGTGTTCTGCAAATATCCTTTTGTTTAAGAGGAGGTGGAAATACACAAAACTAAACATTTCTATTCTCTAAGCTATATTAGATAAGCTTAAACAAATGGGATAACTTTACTCAAGGGGAGGGAGGGCATAAGTATTTTTAACATATTCAATTTGAAACAAAGTTGAAGAATTGAGGTGTGAGGACCAAGAAATAGACAACATTTTAAAGAATTTGTTCCAAAGACAAAATTTCTAAGAAATTTTTCAAATTTCTAAGACAGTTTCCCTAAAGTCAAAATTTTTAAGAAATTTTCCCTAAAGGCAAAATTTTTAAGAAATTTTCCCTAAAGACAAAATTTCTAAGAAATTTTCCCTAAAGACAAAATTTCTAAGAAATTTTCCCTAAAGACAAAATTTCTAAGAAATTTTCCCTAAAGACAAAATTTCTAAGAAATTTTCCCTAAAGACAAAATTTCTAAGAAATTTTCCCTAAAGACAAAATTTCTAAGAAATTTTCCCTAAAGACAAAATTTCTAAGAAATTTTCCCTAAAGACAAAATTTCTAAGAAATTTTCCCTAAAGACAAAATTTTTAAGAAATTTTCCCTAAAGACAAAATTTCTAAGAAATTTTCCCTAAAGACAAAATTTCTAAGAAATTTTCCCTAAAGACAAAATTTTTAAGAAATTTTCCCTAAACTTAAAATTTCTAAGAAATTTTCTCAAAAAACAAAATTTCTAAGAACTTTTCCCTAAAGACAAAATTTCTAAGAAATTTTCTCAAAAGGCAAAATTTCTAACAAATTTTCTCCAAAGACAAAATTTCTACGAAATTTTACTCTTAAGACAAAATTTCTACAAAATTTTCTCTAAAGACAAAATTTCTAAGAACTTTTCCCTAAAGACAAAATTTTTAAGAAATTTTCTCAAAAGACAAAATTTCTAAGAAATTTTCTCTAAAGACAAAATTTCTAAGAAATTTTCTCTAAAGACAAAATTTCTAAGAAATTTTTAGAAGTTCATAATTTACTAATACCAAGTAAAATTGTACTAAGTTCGGCCGGCCCGAATCTTATAAACCCTCGACCATGGATGACATTTGTCAAGTTCTTTGCCCGCTATCTCTTTACAGGCAAACAAAGGATAGAAAATAAAATTTGCTATGCTATTAAAGCCATAAAGAACTGCGAAATTCTTATGTGGTGATGGGAATCGTGAGAGGACGAGGCTATTACTAAAAGGAAGTAAGAAGGAGGTCAGTAAAGCTTTTGGTATTATAAAGGGACACATAGGACTGCAAGCTCACTTATGCAAAATCGGTGCGGCAAGTGATAGCATGTGTAGGGTATGTGGGGAAGATGATGAGACGTTGGAGCATTTCGTATGTCATCGCTCGGTCTTCGCGTGGGGACACAATACCAGCCAACATAGGGGAGTTGCGTGGAAAACAAATAAGGAAATATTTACAAAATAGCACGGAATTCCTAACTTAAAATTCCTTTTTTTGAGGTTACTTTTTAGTTAGAACGCACAACAAGCCGATTACTGGCTTAGGTGTATGACCATAGTGGCATGGGGCGGATTAATATCTGCACCCTCTTTTCAACCTAATCTAATCTAAAGCCACATCAGGTTATGGACCGACTCAGACCATACTTGGTATGGATGTTGGAGGCCATAATGGAAGTCATTGAGAAAATTATCAGATAAGAATCGGGAGACCGCTTCATATGGGAGCAAATCAAGATATAACCGATTTAGACCATACTTTTCAAAGTTCTTGGAAGACGAAACACTTCATGCAAAATTTCAGCAAAATCGGTATAATCATTGAGCATTCTAGAAGCTCAAGAAATCTAGATTCCCGATCGGCTTATATGGCAGCTATATCAACCTAATCTAATCTAAAGCCACATCAGGTTATGGACCGACTCAGACCATACTTGGTATGGATGTTGGAGGCCATAATGGAAGTCATTGAGAAAATTATCAGATAAGAATCGGGAGACCGCTTCATATGGGAGCAAATCAAGATATAACCGATTTAGACCATACTTTTCAAAGTTCTTGGAAGACGAAACACTTCATGCAAAATTTCAGCAAAATCGGTATAATCATTGAGCATTCTAGAAGCTCAAGAAATCTAGATTCCCGATCGGCTTATATGGCAGCTATATCAGGTTATGCACTGACTTGAAAGTCATAATAAAACAACTGGCGCAAAATTTCAGCCACATCGGATGAGAATTGCTCATTGTAAAGGACAAAGAATTCAAGACCCGATATCGGTTTATATGGCAGTTATAGCAAAGTTGGCACAATTGTTGAAATTCATAATAAAACAGCTGGCGCAAAATTTCAGCCACATCGGATGAGAATTGCTCATTGCTTCAAGACCCGATATCGGTTTATTTGACAGTTATAGCAAGTTATGAACCAATTTCTGCCAATTCGGATACGAATGGCGCCCTCTAGAGGTTCAAGAAGTCAAGATACGAGATCAGTTGATATGGCAGCTAGACCAAAACAGGGACATCTAACCGACCTGCACTAAAAAGAAGTATTTGTGCAAAATTTTAAGCCCTTAGCTTTACTTCTTCTATATTAGGCGTGCTTTCGACAGACAGGCGGACGAACAGAAATCGGACGGACAGACAGGCGGACGGACAGACAGACAGACGGACGGACAGACGGACAGAACGGACATGGCTAAATCGACTTAGAACATCGAGGCAATCGAGGATATACATTCTTTGTAAAGTCTCAGATAAATATTTCAATGAGTTACAAACGGAATAACGAAATAAGTATACCCACATCAGATTGCGCGAGGCTTAAAACAACTCTCTGATAATAATTTGGGCGAAATGGGGTGATAAAAAAACTTTTATGGGTTTCAGACCCTGAAACGGTAGATCGGTATATATGACAGCTATATCTAAGTATAGTTCGATCTTAGCCATATATGGGTCGGAGGTCGGGAGGCTTAAAAAACTCACTGTTTCAAATTTCAGCGAAATCGGGTTCTAAATGCCGCTTTTAGGGGCTTCAGACCCTTTATCGGGAGATCGGTCGGTATGGCAGCTACATTTTAATAAAGTCCGATCTGTACCGCACTTGGGCTGGAAGTCGGGAGCCTTAAAACAACCCAATGTTTCAAATTTCAGCGAAATCGGATAAAAATAAAGTTTTATGGGCTTCAGACCCTTTATCGGCAGATCGGTCTATATGGCAGTTATATTTAAATGTAGTCCGATCTGAACCATATTTGCGACGGATGTTGGAAGAACTAAAACTACCCACTGTTTCAAATTTCAGCGAAATCGGGTAATAAATGCCGCTTTTATGGGTTTCAGACCCTTTATCGGCAGATCGGTCTATATGGCAGCTATATCTAAATATTGTCCGATCTGAATCATATTCGGGTCAGATATCGGGAGTCCTAAAACTACTCACTGTTTAAAATTTCAGCGAAATTGTGTAATAATAAAGTTTTTATGGGCTTCAGACCCTTAACCTGCCTATCGGTCTATATGGCAGCTATATCTAAATATAGTCCGATCTGACGCCGAACGCTTGGTATAAATCCTGGCGTGAACATCAACAAAAATGTAGGCGGTGGTTATCCCCTTACTAATGCTGGCTACATTTGTAGGGTATCCTACCATGTCTATACTTCTCTACCAAGTGGTGTCGCTATGCGGCACACCGTTCGGACTCGGCATAAAAAAGGAGGCCTCTTATCATTGAGCATAAAAACTTTAATCGGACTGCGCTCAGTGATATGAGAGAAGTATCCGCTGTTCCTTAATGGAATGTTGATGGAAAATTTAGTAGTAGTGGTATATCCAAATGTAACCCGAGCTTAACCATACTAATGCAACACTCTGTGCCAAATTTCAACAAACTAGGGAAACAATTCTGGCCCCAAACCTTAAATCAGAGGATGTATATATGTGTAGTGTAGTCCGTTCTAAACAATACTCGGTATGGATGTCAAAGGGCCTAACACAACTCACGATGCCAAATTTTATCGAAATGGGGCAACAATTACTGCTTTTATAGTCTCTAAACCTTTAATGAGGATCTTGGTGTAAAGGGCAGCTACATATAACCAAATATAGTCCGTTGAAAACAATACATGGTGCGGATGCCAAAGGACTTAACACCAACAACCCACTGTGCAACATTTTAGCGAATGCGAGCAACTAATGCGGCTTTTATGAGCCAAAACCTTAAATCGGGAGATGAGTATATATGGCAGCAACATTCAAATGATATCCAATCTACACCACACTTGGTAGGGTATAGCACAAAATCGCTGTGTAAAATTTCAGCAAAATCGGGCAAGAAATTTGGCTTTTATGGGCCTTAGATCTAAAATTGAGAGATTAGAATATATATACATTGTAGGGTCGGAAATGAATTATTATACTCTCCACCATAGGATGGGGGTATACTAATTTCATAATTCTGTTTGTAACGATTCAAAATATTCGTCTGAGACCCCGTAAACTATATATATTGTTGATCGTCGTGACATTTTATGTCGATCTAGCCATGTACGTCCGTCTGTCTGTCCGTCAGTCTGTCCGTCCGTCTGTCTGTCCGTCCGTCCGTTTGTCTGTTGACAGCATGCTAACTTTCAAAGGAGTAAAGATAGCAGCTTGAAATTTTGCACAAATACTTCCTATTAGTGTAGGTCGGTTGGGATTGTAAATGGGCCATATCGGTCCATGTTTTGATATAGCTGAAATATAAACCGATCTTGGGTCTTGACTTCTTGAGCCTCTAGAGGGCGCAGTTCTCATCCGAATGGAATGAAAATTTGCACGACGAGTTTCGTTATGATATCCAACAACTGTACCAAGTATGGTTCTAATCGGATGATAACCTGATATAGCTGCCATATAAACCGATCGTGGGTCTTGACTTCTTGAGCCTCTAGAGGGCACAATTCTTATCCGATTGGAATGAATTTTTGAACGATGTGTTTAGTTAAGATATTCTACAACTGTACCAAGTATGGTTCGAATCGGATGATAACCTGATATAGCTGCCATATAAACCGATCTTGTGGGTCTTGACTTCTTCAGCCTCTAGAGGGAGCAATTCTTATCCGATTGGAATAAAATTTTGAACGATGTGTTTTGTTAAGATATTCTACAACTGTGCCAAGTATGGTTCGAATAGGATGATTACCTGATATAGCTGGCATATAAACCGATCTTGGGTCTTGACTTCTTTAGCCTCTAGAGGGCGCAATTCTTATCCGATTGGAATGAAATTTTGCATGACCTGTTTCGCTATGACTTCCAACAACTGTACCAAGCGTGGTTCAAATCGGATGATAACCTGATATAGCTGCCATTTAAACCGATCGTGGGTCTTGACATCTTGAGCCTCAAGAGGGCGCAATTCTTATCCGATTGGAATGAAATTTTGCACGATGTGCTTCGCTATGACTTCCAACAACTGTGCTAAGTTAGGTTCAAATAGGATAATAACCTGATATAGCTGCCATATAAACCGATCGTGGGTCTTGACTTCTTGAGCCTCTGGAGGGCGCAGTTCTTATCCGATTGGAATGAAATTTTGAACGATGTGTTGTTAAGATATCCAACAACTGTACCAAGTATGATTGGAATCGGGTGATAACCTGATATAGCTGCCATATAAACTGATCTGGGGTCTTGACTTTTTGAGCCTCAGAGGGCGTAATTTTTATCCGATTGGAATGAAAATTTGCACGACGTGTTTTGTCATGAAATCCAACAATTGTACCAACTATGGTTCAAATCGGATGATAACCTGATATAGCTGCCATATAAACAGATCTGGGGTCTTGACTTCTTGAGCCTCTAGAGGGCGCAATTCTTATCCGATTGTAATGAACATTTGCACGACGTGTTTTGTTATGATATCCAGCAACTGTATTAGGTATGGTTCAAATCGGTTCATAACCTGATATAGCTGTCATATAAACCGATGTGGGGACTTGACTTCTTCAGCTTCTAGAGGACGCAATTCCTATCCGATTTGGCTGAAATTTGGCATGACGTTTTTTATTATGACTTTGACAACTGTGCCAAATAGGGTTCAAATTGGTTAATAACCTGATAAAGCTGCCATATAAACCGATCTGGGATCTTGACTTCATGAGCCTCTAGAGGCTCATGAAATTTTGAACGATGGATCCTCTCATGACCATCAACATACGTGTTTATTATTGTCTGAATCGGTCTATATCCTGATACAGCTCCCTTATAAATTGATCTCTCTATTTTACTTGTTGAGCCCCCAAAGGGCCCAATTCTTATTCGAATTGGCTGACATTTTACGCAGGCCTCCAACATATAATTTAATTGTGGTCCGAACCAGACCATATCTTGATATCGCTTTAATAGCAGAGCAAATCTTTTCTTTTATACTGTTTTTTGCCTAAGAAGAGATGCCGAGAAAAGAACTCGACAAATGCGGTCCATGGTGTAGGGTATATAAGATTCGGCCCGGCCGAACTTAGCACGCTTTTACTTGTTAATTTTTCATTTTTCTTTGCTTACTGTATGGCGATGTATCGCCATGATTTGGGGTGGGCATAGGAATTGCGTCTACAAAATCAATAAAATTCAAAATCTATTTTATCATCATTAAAAGAACAAATCATGACTATGGGTGCTCCAAAAAAAAACCCAAACTATTCAGTAAAATCTTTTTTCTGTACAATGAGCTATCTTCGTATTTGTTACTTCCCAAAAAGTGAAATAAAATAACAATAGAAAGACCCCAAAAATGCATTTTCCTTTTTCTTTAACCAACATAACAACTACAACCTCCATTTTAAAGCTTGCAGGCAGAATGACAAAGAAACGGAATGAAGACATTTATAAATTTTTATGCTAAGGATATGACCTGCACGAAAACTGCAAAAAAAAGAAGCAATGGCAATGATGAAAACACCATTGGCCGGAACAAGAAGAAGAAAAAACTCACCATTGGACTAAAAGTGATGCTGTGATAAATTGAAACTTAAATTAGCCACTTTAGCACAATGATGAAGGATGTCGGGTAACCAAGAAAAATCCCTGATGAAGGTTCACCAAGCTTTAGAAAGTCAAATCAGAAACGACGAAAAAAGCTTATCATTATATAGACATTGGCAAGTTGAGTGACTGCTGGGTCAAAATAAGAGCCAGAATGTTGATGTTCAACAGCAGGATGATGAAAAAGAAAGCTTTAGCATGAAAATAGCTGTGAGTAAAAAAGTAAAAAAACTTTTTTCTTTTTTTTTTGGCTAAACCTCATTGAGTATAAAAATAGGGTAGACCAATGCAAAGAAAAAAAACAATGAGCGAAAACGATTTTGATGCAAAAGAGTATAAAGCAAAAAGAAAGTGACCAAATTCATTTTTCTCGCCTTCTTTGACTGAGGACCAACCAACATCCAAAGTCTTGAGTTAAAATTAATGTCATCAATCATGTTGTTATTTTGCTAGATGTGATCGTTTTCCTACCATGATTAGCTCACGGGCTACAAATCAACGTGAAAAGGTGTTGGCTCCGCACTCAACCAGGGGGGGTAGCTGAATGGCCTAGAATCAGTCAATCAGTCCTGGTGCTTTTGTTAAGTGCTTTTACAACACCAGCTGAGAGTAATCGAAAAAAAGGCATTAACTTGTCTTAACAGCTTGCTTCTTCTGCTTTTTCTTCTTTATGTTGTTGGCGGTGTTTCCTTTGCCTAAGCAGTTGTCAGAGTTTCTTTGTTTTTTCTTGTCTACCGTGAGAGATTAAATTAAAGCCGCTTATGTTTAAAGTCAATACCGTCGATTTTTTTCCAGCCCCTTGGCTGGAAGTACTTGTTGTTGTTGTAGTAGTGTGTTGTACACTAAGGCGTCAGCCATTGCCGATAAAGGACTCCATCGGGTCAATCCGGTACTTACAATCGGCCACCATGTTCTCGACCCATGCTGCCACCCCAGAGGCCATGGCCAACAATCATGCTGTTTACTTTTTGTTTTTGTTGTTGGGAGACTCCTTTGCCCACAAAAATTCCCATAAATGCAAATGGCTAAGGCTGAATTACTGAGTTAGATAATTGAATAATTTATTTTTTGGATTACTAAAGGCAATAGATATTAATTGATTTAATCAATTGTCTGATGACCCAACAAACAATTGATTAAGTACCATAAGAGAGAGTGAGGAAGAGAGACAACAGAGAAACAAATAATGTCATGTAATGAAATAGAAATTTTACTAATTATAGCTGGCGGAGAAAATTCTCATAACAACTTTGTAAGAGCAATAGGTAAGAAGTTAATGACTTTTAAGTTGGGCTGGGGCGAACCTTTATACCCTTCACCATAAATTGATTTTTAAGGGGAGCTATATCAGGCTACGATGGAGGCCACCGTGGCCTAGAGGTTAGCATGTCCGCCAATGATGCCGAAATCGGTGGTTACCCCCTTACTAATGCTGGGTACATTTGTGAGTTGCCATGTTAAATCTTCTGCCATGTTAAATCTTCTGTCTAAACCCAACCACAGAGTCAGAGTCGAAAACAAGTAAAAGCATGATAAGTTCGGCCAGGCCGAATCTTATATACCCACCACCGTGGATCGCATTTATCGAGTTCCTTTCCCGGCATCTCTTCTTAGGCAAAAAAAAAGGATAAAATAAAAGGTTTGCTCTGCTATTAGAGCGATATCAAGATATGGACTCTAAAGCTCAAGAAGTCAAGTCCCCAGATCGGTTTATATGGCAGCTATATCAGGTTATTAACCGATTTGGACCCAATTAAGTACAGGTGTTGGAAGTCATAGCAAAACACGTCGTGCAAAATTTCAATCCAATCGGATAGGAACTGCGCCCTCTAGAGGCTCACGAAGTCAAGACCCAAAATCGGTTTATAGGGCAGCTATATCAGGTTATGAACCAATTTGAACCATACTTGGCACAGTTGTTGGATATCAAAACAAAACACGTCGTGCAAAATTTCAATCCAATCGGATAGGAACTGCGCTCTCTAGAGGCTCAAGAAGTCAAGACCCAAGATCTGTTTATAGGGCAGCTATATCAGGTTATGAACTAATTTGAACTATACTTGGCACAGTTGTTGGATATCAAAACAAAACACGTCGTGCAAAACCTCAATCCAATCGGATAAGAATTGCGCCCTCTAGAGGCTCAAGAAGTCAAGACCCAAGATCGGTTTATATGGCAGCAATATCAGGTTATGAACCGATTTGAACCATACTTGGCACAGTTGTTGGATATCATAAAAAAATACATCGTGCAAAATTTCATTCCAATCGGATAAGAATTGCGCCCTCTAGAGGCTCAAGAAGTAAAGACCCAATTTTATATGGCAGCAATATCAGGTTATGTACCGATTTACGACATACTTAGCACAGTTGTTAGAAGTGATACCAAAACACCTCATGCAAAATTTCTCTCAAATCGGACAAGAATTGAGACCATGCTTGGCACAGTTTTTGGATATCATAACAAAACACGTCGTGCAAAATTTCATTCAAATCGGATAAGAATTGCGCCCTCTAGAAGCTCAAGAAGTCAAGACCCAAGATCAGTTTATAGGGCAGCTATATCAAAACATGAACCGTTTTGGTACAACTTTCAACAACTATGCAAAGTACGATTAAAATCGATTCATAATATGGTAAAGCTGCCATATTAACCGATCTTGACTTCATGAGCCTCTAGAGGGCGCAATTCTGACGACTGAGTCTAGCCGTGGCGTTGTTTTGCTTTCCCATATAAAATACATGTAAAATAACTTGACGGTGACTCTGGACTCTTTGATTGGGTTCAGACTCTAAGTCGGACTGCACTCATTGATATGTAGGAAGTATCCTCTGTTCCTTAATGGAATGTTCAAGGGAAACTTATCTATGATGAGCTTAATATACACCACAGACAAAACTTCAGTTAAAATGCTTAAAAATTGCAGCTTCTGCGAAAATTCAATGTTCAACTCTACCAAACCTAAGGCATTTTTACTTGCTCCACATAAATTCCCTATTCTGATAATTACTTCACTAATTTACATAAAGACTAAAAACATTTTAATTTTGTGAAATTGTCCCATCAATGTCTTCATTTTGTAACAACACATTCGAAACTCTTATATACCCGTACCCCACAAGAGAAAAAAGGTCATTCTTGGTCCCATAAATTCTACCATTACCACAACATTTAATTTTACCATAAAACCATAACCTCAAGTTAACAGCCGTTTAAAATTCCTGGTTAATACGCATAGAAGTGATTCATAAATATTTGCTAAAAATACTATCAGATAAATCCTTGGGCAAAGCACTGGGATAACCACACACCCACATGCAAGCAAACACATACACACAACCTCACTGAAAGGCTTAACCACATAAACTGTATGAGAAGTATGTGTGTATGTATGAGTGAATGAGCAAATAAGTGTTTTGTTTATTTACTCCACAAAGATGAGGTCATGAGGATATTTAAAGCGATAATAGGTAATTGCAGCAAAATGGCAGGATTTCTTTGTTTAAGAGGATATGGTAGTAAAGTGTTCGAGTGGCTTAGGGGTTATTAAAAGTAAAGTTTACAGGGAACTGTAAAGTGGCACTTTTCAATGCCACTGTGGCAGTGATGCTTAGAGTCCGGTTTTTAATGCAAAATCGATATTTTGCAATTTATTATTTGGCCAATGAGATGGAATATAACATACTTGTGGAATCAAAGTTTTCAAGTAATTACATATTTTTATACCCTCCACCATAAGATGGGGGGTATACTAATTTCGTCATTCTGTTTGTAACTACTCGAAATATTCGTCTGAGACCCCATAAAGTATATATATTCTTGATCGTCGTGACATTTTATGTCGATCTAGCCATGTCCGTCCGTCCGTCCGTCCATCCGTCCGTCCGTCTGTCTGTCGAAAGCACGCTAACTTCCGAAGGAGTAAAGCTAGCCGCTTGAAATTTTGCACAAATACTTCTTATTAGTGTAGGTCGGTTGGTATTGTAAATGGGCCATATCGGTCCATGTTTTGATATAGCTGCATTATAAACCGATCTTTGGTCTTGACTTCTTGAGCCTCTAGAGTGCGCAATTCTTATCCGATTGGAATGAAATTTTGCACGACGTGTTTTGCTATGATGTCCAACAACTGTGCCAAGTACAGTTCAAATCGGTCCATAACCTGATATAGCTGCCATATAAACCGATATTGGGTCTTGACTTCTTGAGCCTCTAGCGTGCGCAATTCTTACCCGATCAGAATGAAATTTTGCACGACGTGTTTTGTTATGATATCCAACAACTGTGCCAAGTATGGTTCAAATCGGTCCATAACCTGATATAGCTGCCATATAAACCGATCTTGGGTCTTGACTTCTTGAGCCTCTAGAGTGCGCAATTCTTATCCGATTGGAATGGAATTTCGCACGACGTGTTTTGTTATGATACCCAACCAGTGTGCTAAATTGGATTTAAATCGGTCAATAACCTGATTTAGCTGCCATATAAACCGATCTAGGGTCTTGACTTCTTGAGCCTCTGGAGGGCACAGTTCTTATCCAATTTGAATGAATTTTTGCACGAAGTATTTGGTTATGATATCCAACAAATGTGCCAAATATGGTTGAAATCGGTCCATAACCTGATATAGCTGTCATATAAACAGATCTGGGGATTTGACGTCTTGAGCTTCTAGAGGGCGCAATTCCTATCCGATTTGGCTGAAATTTTGCATGACGTATTTTATATTTACTTTCAACAACTGTGTCAAATAAGGTTCAAATCGATTCATAACCTGATATAGCTGCCATATAAACCGATCTGGGATCTTTGACTTCTTGACCCCTAGAGGTCGCAATTATTAGCCGATATGCCTGAAATTTTGTACGACGGATCCTCTCATGACCATCAACAAACGTGTTTATTATGGTCTGAATCGGTCTATAGCCCGATACAGATCCCATATAAATCGTTCTCTCTATTTTACTTCGTGTGCCCCAATGGGCGCAATTCTTATACGAATTGGCTGAAATTTTACACAGGTCTCCAACATATAATTTAATTGTGGTCCGAACCGGACCATATCTTGATATCGTTTAAATAGCAGAACAACTCTTTTCTTATATCCTTTTTTGCCTAAGAAGAGATGCCGGAAAAAGGACTCGACAAATGCGATCCATGGTGGAGGGTATATAAGATTCGGCCCGGCCGAACTTAGCACGCTTTTACTTGTTAAAATTAAATTTTGTTGCAAAATACCACCACATTTGCCAAATAATTGATAGGGATATTAAGATTTGCCATACATATCCGGACTCTAGTGACGACATATGGAATTTAGCATGTCCGCATATATCAGGTGATGAACCGATTTGAGCCATACTTGGCGCAGTTATTGATCATCGAACCAAAACACTTCTAAATTTTAGCCAAATCGGATAATAATTGCGCCCTCTATAGGCTCACGAAGTCAAGATCTGAGATCGGAAAACATGGGAGCTATATCAGGTTATAAACCGATTTGAACCATACTTGGCCCATTTGTTGATGATCGAACCAAAACACTTAATGCTAAATTTCAGCCAAATCGGAAAATAATTTCGCCCTCTAGCGGCTCAAGAAATCAAGATCCGAAATCGGTTAATATGGGAGCTATATCAGGTTACGAACCGATTATAGCCATACTTAGCACAGTTTTTGATGACCGAGCCAAAACTTTTCTTGGAAAATTTTATCCTAATCGAATTATAATTGCGCCCTCTATAGGCTCACGAAGTCAAAATCTGAGATCGGATTACATGGGAGCTATATCAGTTTATGAACCGATTTGAACCATACTTGGCGCATTTGTTGATGAACCAAAACACTTCATGCAAAATTTCAGCCAAATCGGATAAAAATTGCGCCCTCTAGCGGCTCAAGAAGTCGAGGTCCAAAATCGGTTTATATGGTAGCTATATCAGGTTATGAACCGATTTTAGCCATACTTAGCACAGTTTTTGATGATCGAATCAAAACTTTTCTTGCAAAATTGCATCCCAATCGGATTATAATTGAGCCCTCTATAGGCTCACGAAGTCAAAATATGAGATCGGATTACATGGGAGCTATATCAGCTTATTTGATCAGCCGATTTGAACCATGCTTGGTGCATTTGTTGATGAACCAAAACTCTTAATGCTAAATTTCAGCCTAATCGGATAATAATTGCGACCTCTAGCGGCTCAAGAAGTAACGATCCGAAATCGGTTTATATGGGAACTATATCAGGTTATGAACCGATTTTAGCAGCAGTTTTTGACCAAACCAAAACACTTTGTGTGAAATTTCATCTAAATCGAATAATAAATGCGCCCTCTAGCGCAATCGCCAACATTGTTGTGGGTATCGCCAACATTTTTAAAAACACCTCCCCCTCTCTTTGGTTGCTTCAAATTTTTTAATCAAAAATTCCCACAAAGTATTTCCATTTACACCGTAAAGTAGTATGCAGGAGCTTAAGAAAAATTCCTAATTCTTCAACTTTTCTTGTTGAAGAGCTAAAAGAAAGACCTGCAATGCAATCATTAGTTAATTTTCATTGTATTTAATACTTTTTGCTTTCATTTGGAAGACACTCAATGCAGCTAACCAAACATTTCACTTTTCACCCCTTTTACCTATGGTAAGTTTTAGTTTTTTCTAACTTTTCTTCTTTAGCCACCACTAGAACATCTTAACTAAAACTTTGTACGCCCCTTTCAAGTATAAAGCATAATTAATATGTCCCACTGCACTGTTGGCTTTTCAAGGAATAGGAAGCCAGCCAGCAAAGTGAACGCTAGGTAAGCTGCAGCAAAGTTGAAACACTTATACACTATGACAACGTGTTGTTGTGTGGGCAGCATCTGTCGTCCTTTAACAAATTTCATAATAAACCTTTATTTCTTAGTGCTTTCGTCCTATGATGTTTCTATTTGGAATGCTTGCTCACCGCTTCACCTTTTGATTGTCTAACAGCGGGTGGCGGAAAGGCAAGTCCATCTATCGTCACCTGAGTGGAGACAAGTGAAAACAGCGGCCACATTAACAATTTCTTGAAGGCTTCGCCGCTACACCGCTACCATCTTCTCTGGAGAGGACCAACCTCAATGTACTTGTGTTGACTGCATTCATTGCAGAAACTTTAAAAAGGGCAATTAAGAACACCGCAGGTACTAAAGCCATTGGACTAACTTTCCAAAATAAAAAAAGAAGAACACAGCGAAGATGGTGAAGAATGAACTCAAAACAGGTGGAATCGTTTAAATTATACCCTATAAGCACATTGTATATAGATGTGGAAGTCATGATTACAAACGAACCAATATACAAGCAGCAAAGCAATTTACACCGAAATGGAAGCCCCAACGCAGGACATTGCAGTGTATGTGGCACATTTTTCAGAGTGTCCTTTAAACTTAAGTGCAATTTTAAGTTTTACAAGAGACACCGTAAAGTTTCTGTCTGGCTGTATGTATGTTAATATCACTTTGTATGATAAGTTTATAAAGAAAGGCCAATCATTTTAAGAATCAGATAGTAATTTCATTTATTTTACCTTTACCCCTCAAATATTTACCATCTAAACCACTGTTGTGGTCCAACTTATAGAAAAAGAGACTTAGAAATGGGACAAGTTGTCGCATTTTACCTGCTTCACTCTTCTTACCACTTTCTTTAGATAGTTTTTGAAAGATGGCGTTGAAGCATTCTTTGAATAGAAACTGCAAAAATGGGAACGGAAAAACTGGAAGAGTTGGTACATGATTGCTTCTGCTGCTGGTCAAAGTGGCCATGGCTGTGGTGGTGTTAGTGGCACATTGTTAATGATATTATTAACTTGGTTGGTTGAGGACACCAAATTGTTGTTTAAGCAAATTTGATGTTAATTAAAGGAGTAGAGTAAAACTCCACTGTTTTCCATTTTTATGGCAAAAAGGGACCACGAGAAATATGTCAGGGGTTAATTTAGTGCAATACATTAACATTTTTGTAATCAGTAGAAGGACAAAGTGGTTACTAATAGGTAGAGTTAAAATGGCATAATAAAATGGAAACAAAGTAAGGGCAATATGACTCACCGGCATGCCGTTGCGCATAGTGCGGCATTTAGAAAAATAATTTTTAATTTATTCAGCTATAAAATGTTGAATAAGAACAGTTGGAATTGTAAATTAACCAAATTGGTTCATATTTTGATATAGCTGCCATAAAAGCCGATCTGCCAATTTGATTTCTAGATAGTATTTATTATTAGATTTAGCTAGAACAGATGGGCCTATAGAGGGCGCAATTGTTATACGATTTGGCTGAAATTTTGCATGATGTGTTTTGTTATGACTTCCAAAAAGTAGTTAAAATATGTTCAAAACCTGATATAGCTGCCATATAAACCGATTTTGGGTTTTGACTTCTTTAGGCGCTAGAGGGCGTAATTCTTATCCGATTTGACTAAAATATTGTACAACGGCTTTTCTTATGACATTCACAATCCGTGTCTGCCGATATTTCTTCTACTATGATCTTCACCATTCAATTCATTTATGGTCCGAATCGGACTATAACTTAATATAGCCCAATAGCATTACGTCTCTTATCCACTATTCTCTCTTACTTTTTTAATTTAATTTAATTTTATTTTATTTTACTAAATTTTATTTTATTTTATTTTATTTTATTTTATTTTATTTTATTTTATTATATTCTATTTTATTTTATTTTATTTTATTTTATTTTATTTTATTTTATTTTATTTTATTTTATTTTATTTTATTTTATTTCATTTCAATGTTATTTTATTTTATTTTATCTTATTTTATTTTATTTTATTTTATTTTATTTTATTTTATTTTATTTTATTTTATTTTATTTTATTTTATTTTATTTTATTTTATTTTATTTTATTTTATTTTATTTTATTTTATTTTATTTTATTTTATTTTATTTTATTTTATTTTAGTTTATTTTATTTTATTTTATTTTATTTTATTTTATTTTATTTCATTTTATTCTATTTTTTTTATTTTATTTTATTCTATTTTGTTTTATTTTTTGTTTATTTTATTTTATTTTACTTATATTTATATTTAGTTTTTATTTTAGGCTTTAATATGTTTTACTTTTAACCTTTTCCTTAGAATTCTCTATTAAAGTTCTGACTTTAATTAATATTATCCCCAATTTTGTTTCTTCACATTCTAAGTCTTTGGTAAAAACTTAAACTTTGTGTCTCTGTTAAGATATGGGTCAGATAATATGTTAACTTAAAATGAGGCTGGACTGTCAAACAAGGCTACAGACAAACGGCAGAATAATGCTATGAAAGCTATAAAGAATGCGTAAATAGAATAAAAACAATCTGAGTCAAAACTCCCCTAACTTTTACGAAGATTTAACATTTATAGTTTTATATCAGATAAGTGGCTTATGATAAACTGCTGCTCTTTAACGATTTGTGGCGGTATATTATTAGAAAGCTATTGTAATAATCAATATTATTAAATAATATTGGCAATTTTGACTAAAGCTATTTCTATACAAATGTTTTAATTTTTGTGCCTTGAAAAATATATGCGAAAATTCTAAAAGAATATTTTTGATTGTATACCAGGTTTTTGAAATGCCATAAAAGTGTCATTGTTGCTTTTTTTTCGAAATTATTTAGTATGGCTAAGAAATCCATTTGTAAGCAAGGGGAAATATGTTAGCGATGCCAACTAACGGATAATGTTAAAATTTGCGTACAGAATTCGAGATTTGCTTCCTCAATCTTACACCCCTTGCTGGTAGATAACACACCGGCATATGTTTAAGGAATATAATTAGGTATATTGAACCCTCAATATACTATGTAAGGTAAAGTCTATGTAAGATAAGCTAAAAAACATGATTCCCCCTTCTGTTGTTAAGCATTTCTCTCATTTCATAATTGAACCCTTAACATAATATGTAAGGTAAAGTCTATGTTAGATAAGTTAGATAACATGATTCCCCCTTCTGTTGTTGGGCATTTCTCTCATTTCATAATTGAACCCTCAACATAATATGTAAGGTAAAGTCTATGTAAGATAAGCTAGATAACATTATTCCCCCTTCTGTTGTTGGGCATTTCTCTCATTTCATAATAAAACATTTTTTAACCATCTCTCAAACTAACTATACACTCTCTACTCTCTCTCTCTCTTTCTCTCTAGGCTTCATAACATTGCTACTATCCTCTCTCCACAATATGCAACTAACATTCGAACATTTCTCACATTTCACATTCACTCTGTGGATTGTGTTAAAGACACTTGACAATGAATTGCTTCCATGTCTGTTAGATGTTTTCGTTTGTTTTTTCGCTTCGTGCTTTGCTGACATACATTTGTCATATGGCTTTGTCCAGGGTGAGGGGTAGTTTTAGCAGAGAAATGCTAATGAACATCATTATCGAAATGATGATAATTATTATGAACATGTACTTACTTAGACATTGTGAGATATGTACTTGGAGAACGTAATACGTAGCAAAAACACACACATACCTAGAAAGAGAAAGAAAGAGACAAGAAAAGGAAAATGTCATAAAAATTTAATACAACAGGATCATTATGTAGGAATTTATCTTAGCTTGACTAGGGTAAGGTACGTGTGATAATTATTGATTTTTATTTATGTTGTTGTCTTTGTTGTTGTTTTGGTTAATAATAACAATAATAATACGTATATGCCATAAAGACTTTAGCTTTAAATAGACTTGTGTTTAATGTCTATTTAAATGTGTTCTGTGCTTTTGTTTATATCCGATTTTGTTTTAACGACAAGTGATTAAGAAAATAATTATACAAATGTTCAATTTAAAATGTCTTCAGACAAATTCAATTTATGTTAAACTAGCTACGCTGCGCCTTATTTTACTTTATATGGCACAAAAAATGTCCATTGAATATTTATTTTTGACAATTAAAGAGCTTTTAGTGAAAAACCATGCTACGAAAATAGTATCGGTATATAGCTTGAGAAACAGTATAACAATATAAATTCCATATGATCTTTATTCGTCTATGAATTCGCTAGGAGGGTTTATGGTTATTTAAGTTTGGTTGTTAAAGACTTATTTTAGCTTAAAAGACTTTATTGGAACCCAATATTCTCATATGAATTTTGGTAGTGGAAAGTGCCACAGGGTGGCGGTTGCTTGGTTAGGGGAGTGGTGTGGTGTGAACCCCCAAAAAGGTGGTCCGGTTAGTGGATATGAATTTCGTTCCCTACTCCCAAATACCTTTAATTTTAGCCCCAAGATCGGTTAATATGTATGTCCAATTTAGGGAGGTTTTCTGGGGTGAGGTGGTCCCCCAGACACTTAGCGCTGAAAAAATATTAGCAGCGAGCTCGACCAGTTAGAATTCCATTGTAGGATCAGCTTCTTACTCTACCTTCAAAACCCATTTTTTTAAACCCCCTATTGCCATTGGTCTAAGGGGAGTTTATGGGGTGAGGCGTCCCCCAAACACCTGACCCCAAAATTGTTTATTAAATTAGTTTTCAAATCTCAAATGCCTTTCGGTAAATTCGTATTATACTCCCATATACTCAACTTTACTTTATTTCGCCCCATATTGCGATGGTCACTAAATAATTGCTGTTTGTGGGGTGTTTTTGGGGAAAGGATAGGCACTCAAAAATTGGGCCTCGGAAGTGGGTATCAATTTTGTGATCTATTCCCCAATACCTTTCATGTGAGCTCCACATTGACAGGGTCGGTAAATATTTCCGGTTTAGGGGGTGTTTTGTGAAATGTCGTCCAAACACTTAGTCTTGAAAATATATTAGCATCTTGCTCTTCTCTCATATATCATTTGTTTGAACCCCATATTGCCATTGGCGTCAAAATTGGTTATCAAATACGTTTGCTAATCTCAAATACCTTTTATTTCAACCCCTTATTGCAAAAGTCAGCAAATATGTCCGGTTTGGGGTATGGGACCTAAAAGCTATCAATATCGAGCTCCACTCTCTTTAAGATTCAAATTGTGATGGTGGGCAAATACCTCCTATTTTCGGGTGGGACGTCGTTTAGACAGTTGGTCCCGAATGGTGATATCACATTCCTAGTCTACTCCCAATTACCTTTCATTTGAGCCCCATATTTCCATAGTCGACAAAAATGACCGTTTTGGTGGTTGTTTTTTAAGGGATGGGTCGGCCACTCAGTGACTTGACCCTGAAAATATATATCAGATTCTTGTTCTACTCAAAAAAAAAAAACTCTTATTTGAGCCCCATATAGCAATGGTCAGCAAATACGTCCTATTTGGGTAGTTTTATTGGGGGTGGGGTGGCGCCATAGACAATTTTCCCGAATATTGTTATCAGATATATGCTTTACTTCCAAAGACCGTTCATTTGAGCCCCACATTGACATGGTCGGTAAATATGTCTTCTTTTGGGGATGATCTCGGTGATCGGCGGCCCCAAACACTTGGTCCCACACCTGGATGTCATATTCGTATTCTACACTCAAATATCTTTTATTTAAGCCCCATATTGCCATGTTCAGTAATAAGTCCTGCTTGAGGGGTGTTTTGGGGAAGGGGTGGACCCCCAGAAACTTGGTCTCACATTTAGATATTCGTAATCTACTCGCAAATACTATTCATTTGAGTCCCATATTGCCATTGTCGTTAAAAAAGTCCGATTTAGGGGTGTTTTGGGGTTTGGGGTGGTCCCCTTAACACTTGGTCCAACAATTGAATATCAGATGCGTTTTCTACTCTTAAATACCTTTCAATTAAGTCCCATATTGTCGTGATTGGTCAATATATATATTTAGTAGGTTTTGGGGGTGGGGCGGCCCCCCTAGATACCCTCTTCGAAATTTGGACACCAAATTTTTGTTTTTTTTTTAGATTACTTTAAGAGAGTATGCAAAATTTCGCTTAAATCGCATCACCTTTCTCCGAGATCTGACTTTTCTGAAAATTAGGGTAAGGGGGAGGGTCCGCCCCCCTTTCAGATATTAAAAAACGTAATACCCTATTTTCACCACAGGATCATTATGCATCATTTGTGAAAATATGAAGAAAATCGGTTCAGCCGTAGAGTCTATACGGAACAGAAAAACAAAAAAAAAAAAAAAACAACAAACAAGCAAACACAAATTGATTTTTATACCCTCCACCATAGGATGGGGGTATACTAATTTCGTCATTCTGTTTGTAACACCTCCAAATATGCTTCTCAGACCCCATAAAGTATATATATTCTTGATCGTCATGTCATTTTAAGTCGATCTAGCCATGTCCGTCTGTCTGTCCGTCCATTCGTCCGTCCATCTGTCTGTCTGTCGAAAGCACGATAATTTTCGAAGGAGTAAAGCTAGCCACTTGAAATTTTGCAAAAATACTTAGTAGTAGTTCGGTTGGAATTGTAAATGAGTCAAATCAGCCCATATTTTGATATAGCTGCCATATAAACCGATCTTGGGTCTTGACTTCTTGAGCCTCTAGGGGCGCAATTCTCGTCCCATATGACTGAAATTTTGCACGTGGTGTTTTGGTATCACTTTCAACAACTGTTCTTAATATGGCGCAAATCGGTCCGTGTTTTGATATAGCTGCCATATAAACCGATCTGGGATCTTGACTTTTTGAGCCTCTAGAGGGCGCAATTCTTATACAATTTGTCAGAGATTTTGTACAATGGTTGTGACCTTTCACATACGTGTCTAATATGGTCTGAATCGATCAATAGCTTGAAACAACTCCCATATAAACCTATCTCCCGATTTTGCTTCTGGAGCCCCTACAAGGCGCAATTCTTATCCGAATGAACTGAAATATTACACAATGCCTTCTAAAATGTTCAGCATTCATTTATGGTCCGAATCTGACTACAACTTGATATAGCTCCAATAGCACAACAGTTCTTATTCAATATTCTTTGTTTGCTTAAAAAGAGATACCGAGCATAAAACTCGACAAATGTGATCCATGGTCGAGGATATATAAGATTCGGCCCGGCCGAACTAAGCATGCTCTTACATATTGTCTATAGTCTGAAAAACATGCCAGTGCCAATTTTTAAGACGTTCGAATGAAAATTGCGACCTGTACTTTGTACACAAGTTAATATGGAAAGACGGATAGACAGACATGCAGAGCTAAAAAGTCATTCTGAGTCTATCGGTATACTTATCAATTGGTCTATAATTCCCTGTACCATGGTACTGGTGTAGGGTATAATTACGGCCTCTAGTGGTTCAAGTAGCCTAACTGGCAGATAGATTCATTAAGAGCTATATCAGGTTTTAAACCGATTGATACCATACTTAGCACATCTATTAAATGTCTTAGAAAACGTCATAGCACAAAATTTCAAACAAATCGGATAAGAATTGCGCTCTCTAGAGTCTCTGCAAATATAATCGGTAGATCTTCTTATATGGAAGCTATATCTAAATATGGACCAATTTGACCCATTTACAATCGCTACACTTTTAAGAAGTATTTGTGCAAAATTTCAAGCGCCTACCTTTACTCCTTGGAAAGTTATCGTGCTTTCTACAGACAAATAGAAAGACGGACGGACATGAATAGGTCGATCGGTCTTAGACCAGTATTTCGACGTGTTACAAACAGAATGACGATGTTGGTTTACCCCCATCTTATGGTGGAGGATATAAAAAAACTAATTTCCACAAAATCTTTTATTTTCGTTAGCAAAATTGCCCTACTTCTATGTAATTGTCTCTATCTTCTTTCTTGATGTATATACAATATTTCAATAGTTTTAACTTTTTTATTCCAATGCTCTTTTGGATAAATTCAAATGCCACGCATTTTAATTCCCCTGCCAACCTTTGTTCAACTCAAATTGAATGTCTACAGGAAAAATTAGTTGCCATGACCAACTGTGAAAAAAAAATTTTCATTACTGGCTATCCTTTATACATATGCACAAAACAACAAAACTCTTAAACAAATATATCCAAGCAATTTGCCAGAAATCCTTCTAAACAACAGGCCACCACTATCTTTTGTCATATGCTTTACTAACTATGTTTGTAACTAAATGAAAAATACAAAAAATAAATGCATACAAAATTCCACATTTAAAATATTTTCTTTTTTCATTTCATTTGAGAGCACAGCTAAAAAAATCATTCAACCGGAGGAGCAGAAAACACGAGTCAATGGAAATAATCAATTTGTCGTGCAAATTGAAAATGAAAAAAAAATCCATATACACACGCACACACACCCATTCATACACTCTCCTATATGATTGTATCAGCCAAGGACATGTTTTGATTGCCAGCCTGTTTGTTGTAAATGTATCAGCACTGTGTATTTGTTACGAAGGCAAGTCAGTATTTTATGTTTGTATGCGAGTCTGGGTGTATCTGTAAGTGCGTTTGTGTGAATGCCATACACTAATACAAACAAAAACTCATGATGGGCTTTAATAGAGGACCACCAAACAAGGCATAACCAGCTACTCTAACGGGAATGAAAGCAATGTAAACAAGCCCCACTTGTCACTGCATTAAAGAGACCATACACATACACGTTGAAAAAGAAACGCCGTTATACGATTAGCATCTAATACAATTCACTTTGATTTTGAGTTTTCTCTGGTCCATATTCTGCTTTAAGTGCTCCTTAGAAATCTTTTAATGAATGGATCGCTGTGGTGACCCAGTTGTGGCTGAAGAGAATAAAAGATAATTTTTAAGCGGTGGTTTTCTGGGACGCAAAGGATCTTGGGTATCAAGAAAATATTTAAATTCAATTTTTTAAACATTTCGAAGTTCAAAGCTTAGGATGAGGGTAAATTAATCTAGTCCTTCTGTATGTAACACCGAGAAATATTCGTCTGGGACCCCAAAAATTTTTTAGTTCGTCTCGACATCCTCGGTCGATCTAGCCATGTTCGTCCGTCCGTCTGTCGAAATCACGATAGCGGTCGAACTAGCTAGCCGCTTGAAATATTGCACAGATACTTGCTATTGATATAGGTCGTTGGGAATTGCAAATGGGCCATGTCCGTTCAGATATAGATATATAAACCGATCTCCCGATTTGACTTCTTGAGCCTTTAGGTTAGCTCAGGTAAGGTTAGGTTGTTGTGCGCTCTAAAAACTAAAAAGTAACCTCGAATAAGAAAATTTTAACTTACGGAATTCCAAACTTTCTACAAACAAAAATAACAAAAAAAAAAAATTACACACCCGGTTCATGTCTGATATCTTGTCCACACCTTAGTACCGCTGTCTGTTAGCCTTGAAAGCCGGGCAATGATATAGGAAATGCTCCAACGTCTCATCATCTACATATGCTTTCACTTGCCGCACCGATTTTTCATAAGCGAGCTCGTAGTCCAATGTGCCCCGTTATGACGGCAAAAGCTATATTGATATCCTTCGAACTTTCTTTCAGTAATAGCCTCGTCCTCTCACGATCGGGATCACAAAATAGGATTTTCCCTGTCCTATCGACTGTGTCGCTGTTCCGCAGTGTTTGTCGCCCACGCCCTTAAATCGGAATGTGTTGACCCGGAAGGCTTCGGGTTAACCAAGTTTATCGACGGCAGTTCTATGGCCTTCATTGCCATTGCCGTCTGCCCTTTCATTCCCCCTTACTCCTCTATGATCCAGCACCCAAACGAAGCGAATTGTGCCATCCTCAGAGAAGGCGTTAGTATCCTTCCTGCACGCAAAGACTATTCGTGACTTTACCAGCCAGGTTGTTATTACCTAAATGGTCAGTTTACTGTCCGTAAATATGTTGACACTCGACGTTCTCGCGTTAACACCACACCACCTTAGTCATTCCGTGTTTACCTGATTCTCCGCCTATAGGATCGTTTTATGGTTAGACAGTCGGAAACATATCTCGGCTCCTGGGTTCTCAATGTAGACCAACAGGGCCACTCTGTCCCATAGCGTTAAGCCTTCTGTGTAAGTAAGTAAGTCAGTCAGTAAGAAAGTAGGTTTGTCAATAAGTATGGAGGTAAGTATATAAGTTGAATGAACGTCCAGGTGTCAATTCCAGAGTTCCATCAATCCAAGAGAGTGCCACTGGCAGCAGTGCTCGTACTGGACTTCAAGTGTCATCTCAGGTATCCAATCGGAAACCTCTTCTATTCTTCTCGGGCTACCTATCTAGTAAGCCGTCTCTATTATACCGCGATGGTGTGGCCTGCTCCTATCCATTCTCCCTAACTTCTATCCATTCTCCCATCGCCGTAAGGTTCAAAGCCTCAATGTAAGGCAGTGGCTGCCTTACACTTAATATCTATGTATGTGGGTCGGATATCTAGAACAGTCCCCAGTTCCCTATTGGGTTGGCACCTCATTGCTCAGCCTATGCCAAGACAACATGTTCTCTGAACGCTTCTGTTGAGCCATTAGACTATCCTCGAATTCAGACCCATTTCGAGCTTACGTCCCACCTACATAGGGCCCAAAACCTGTAAGCGTTCTCAGTACGCACCTGAGTGTAATACTCCCAGTTCTGTTTGCTGTCTAAGATAACTATTGTATAAAGTATTTGACCTTGTCAGATGTCGAATTCGTTCTATTGAGGAAAAGTGGTGCCTCAAATTCGCCCACCTTCGTTTTCCCCGTGAACAGGCAGATCTCAGATCTTGGGAGACCTAGGTCTAGATCAGTCGTATACCATCTTCAAGATGCTTTCGGTCATTCTGCATAGCTGTTTCGGATTCTTACCCCTTAGAAAAACTATAATATAGCCTGCGTAGCAGACGAATTCAAAGCTCTCCTCAGTCAGCATCCGTCATATGTTACATATGGTGGTCATACATAGGATTGGCCGTGACGCGGTCCGGGCCAACGCAAAGGACAGCGAAGAGGTTAGCATGTCCGCCTATGACGCTGAACGCTTGGGTTAAAATCCAGGCAAGACCATCAGAAAAAAATTTTTCGGTGGCTTTCCCCTTCTAATGCTGGCAGCATATCTGAGGTACTAAGCCATGTAAAACTTCTCTCCAAAGATGTGTCGCACTGCGGCACGCCGTTCGGACTCGGCTATAAAAAAGAGGACCTTATCATTGAGCTTAAACTTGAATCGGCCTGCACTCATTGGTATGTGAGAAGTTTGCCCCTGTTCCTTAGTGGAATGTTCATGGGCAAAATTTGCAATTTGCAATGACCCGGTCCACCGGTCAAAGGATGGACCATATTGTTAAAAGGATTCCTGTTTTTATGCAAAAACCCGTGCAGACAAAATTTTAATAAAATTCCTTAAAAGAAATTGCCACCAATGAAAAAATTTCAATGAAGTTTTCACTAAAAACAAAAGTTTAGTGAAATTTTCCCCTAGACAAAAATTCAATAAAATTTCCCCCAAGAAAAAATGTTAGTAAATTTTCCCCAAAGACAAAATTTCAATACGAAAATTTTTTCTTGATTTAAATGACAAAATCAAAATTTTAGTAAAATTTTCCCTGAAGAAAAAATTTCTGCAAAATTTTTCTAAAAAAAAAAAACAAGTAAAAAGTCATTAAGTTCGGCCGGATCGAACTTTGGATACTCACCACCTCGGATACATATGTAAAGACAGTTTTCTTACAATCCGGTGAAAATAAAGCTTCTATAAGCTTCAGACCCTTAACCCGCATATCGGTCTATATGGCAGCTATATCTAAATATAGTCCAATCAGAACCATATTTGGTCCTATGTTGGGAGGTGTAAAACTACCCCCTGTATCAAATTTTTGCGAAATCGGTTAAAAAATAAAGCTGTTATGGGTTTCAGACCCTTTATCTGGAGATCGGTCTATATGGCAGCTATATCTAAATATAGTCCGATTTGAACCATATTTGGTTTCCATGTTGGGAAGTCTAAAGCTACTCACCGTTTTAAATTTCAGCAAAAAAATATAGTCCGATCTCAACCATATTTAGATCAGATGACAGGAAGCCTTAAAATACTCACTATATCAAATTTCAGCGAAATCGAATAAAAAATAAAGCATTTATGGACATTAGACCCTTTATCGGCAGATCGGTCTATATGGCAGATATATCTAAATAAAGTCCGAACTAAACCATATTCAAGTCAGATGTAGGGAGGTCTAAAACTACTCACTGTTTCAAATTTCAGCCAAATCGGGTTATAAATAAAGTTTCCATGGGCTTCAGACCCTTTATCGGGAGATCGGTGTATATGGCAGCTATATATATATTGTCCGATCTGAACCATTTTTAGATCAGATGCCAGGAAGCTATCAACTATTCACGGTATCAAATTTCAGCGAAATCGGATAAAAAAAAGGCATTTACAGACATTAGACCCTTTATCGGCAGATCGGTCTATATAGCAGCTATATCCAAATATGGTCCAATTTGGCCCATTGAGGAACTTAACCAGCGTGCATCAAAAAGACGTATCTGTGCCAAATTTCAGCTCAATATCTCAATTTTTGAAGGCTGTAGAGTGATTTTAACAGACGGACGGGCAGACACACGGACATCGTTAAATCGTTCTAAAATTTTACGACGATCCGAAATATATATATTTTGTAGGGTCGGGAATTGATATTTCGATGGGTTTCGAATGGAATGACTAAATTAATATACCCCCTTCCCACGGTTGTGGATATACAAATTTTAATGAAATTTTCCCTAAAGGAAAAATGTACGACAAAA
Organism: Stomoxys calcitrans; assembly: GCF_963082655.1. Classification (NCBI taxonomy): domain Eukaryota; kingdom Metazoa; phylum Arthropoda; class Insecta; order Diptera; family Muscidae; genus Stomoxys; species Stomoxys calcitrans. The sequence continues at coordinate 21,864,053 of NC_081554.1, forward strand.
TTTCTCTAACAGCTTTTAGCAATATTTTCTCCAAAATAAATTACACGAAATGTTCTCCACATTTCACTAATTTATTCTTAAGTGCATTGAATTATTTAAAGGGTTGTAGCCTGGTCTTGAAACCAGGCGTTTTACAATCGATTTTTTTTAAATATTTTTTCTGTGTACCCTATACCCTCGCATGGGGGTATGCCAGATGTGCTGATGGAACTACAACTGTTGTTGATGATATGTTTTTGGGTGTGGAGATTTATTACAAAACTTTTTCAGTTTCTTTTTTTTGTGTTTGTTATGCAAAAATGTCAAACCAACAGAACTTTTAATAGATCACGTTAAAAGTTACACAATGGCACATTGGGGAGTAATGAAGGTTGACTTTGGATTTTGTTGTTGTTCTTCTATTCTATCAATTGTTAGCCCTTCCTCGTAGCTCATATTAAAACCGCACTATGTGTTATTATGCAGATGAGTTTTTAATTTGCCATGGCAAAAAAAAAAATGGAAAAAATAAAATAATAGGGGAAACTATAAAACCGCCACCAACATTCAAGGTTACCAACATCAATATTTAAAACAAAAGTGCTATTATAATAGAGCCTCACATCAATAGCATGTAAATTGAAAGGCACGTGGAAAAAAATGAGAAATTGCGGAACTAAGCATAAACTCAATGGGTTTGTTTTTCTTTTTTTTTTTAAAGAAAATTGTAGAAAATATTGCAATTCAAGCAAATATGTATAAAGGTTTATATTCTCACTTTAATGATAAAAAATGCAACAATATGGAAACAAATAGACTCGCTGTTGTGGAAACGAAACCAATATGAAAACAAACTACAGAATTGCCTGTAAACTCTTTCCATTGTGTTTTGTGTGTATAAATTTCCTATTATTAATTCGATGTATAGAAGAGTAAACAAATATTACTCTTTGCTCGGAAAAACGTTTATTGCTTAACATTTTAATTGCTGTAAAGGGAAATGTGTACAGATTTTTTTTTGCTATGCTTTGGAGAACATAAAAAATATGTATAATAGGGTGGGTCAATAAATGGAAGCAAAAAAAAAAAACCCAGCCAGTAGTTATCAAAATCGGAATCTACGACGAATAAAAAATATGCCCCAACAACCATAGGTTTAAAATCGAACTTCTAGTTTGTAACGTAGAAGTCTTTCTAATTAATCTTCTCAGCACCTGAATCCATAATGATCCAGACCAGTTCATATTCGGCCTAAGTTCGGCCGGGCCGAATCTTATATACCCTCCACCATGGATCGCATTTGTCGAGTTCTTTTCCCGGCATCTCTTCTTAGGCAAAAAGGATATAAGAAAAGATTTTCCCTGCTATAAGAGCGATATCAAGATATGGTCCATTTTGGACCACAATTAAATTTTATGTTGGAGACCTGTGTAAAATGTCAGCCAATTCGAAAAAGAATTGCGCCCTTTGGGGGCACAAGAAGTAAAATAGAGAGATCGATTTATATGGGAGCTGTATCGGGCTATAGACCGATTCTGTAGTTTGTTTTCATATTGGTTTCGTTTCCACAACAGCGAGTCTATTTGTTTCCATATTGTTGCATTTTTTATCATTAAAGTGACAAAATTTCAGGCAAATCGGTTAATAATTGCGACCCCTAGCGGCTCATGAAGTCAAGATCCCAGATCGGTTTATATGGCAGCTATATCAGGTTATGAACCGATTTGAAACTTATTTGACACAATTGTTGAAAGTAAGAATAAAATACTTAATGAAAAATTTCAGCCAAATCGGATAGGAATTTCAGCCAATCAGGTTATGAACCGATTCGAACCACACTTGGCATAGTTGTTGGATATCATAACAAAATACTTCGTGCAAAAATGCATTCAAATCGGATAAGAATTGCGCCCTCTAGAAGTTCAAGAAGTCAAGACCCAAGATCGGTTTATATGGCAGCTATATCAGGTTATAAACCGATTTGAACCGTACCTGGCACCAGTTATTGGATATGATAACAAAACACGTTGTGCAAAATTTCATTCCAATCGGATAAGAATTGCGCCCTCCAGAGGCTGAAGAAGTCAAGACCCAAGATCGGTTTATATGGCAGCTATATCAAAACATGGACCGATATGGCCTATTTACAATACCAACCGATCTACACCAATAAGATGTATTTGTGCGAAATTTCAAGCGGCTAGCTTTACTCCTTCGGAAGTTAGCGTGCTTTCGACAGACAGACGGACGGTCCGTCCGGACATGGCTAGATCAACATAAAATGTCGCGACGATCAAGAATATAATACTTTTTGGGGTCTTAGACGAATATTTCGAGTAGTTACAAACAGAATGACGAAATTAGTATACCCCCTATCTTATGGTGGAGGGTGTAATGAGTCATTAGCATGAGAACTTCTCAAAATCGGAAATTTCTGGGAAGAAACCAATTTATCAAAAAACCCGGTTTTTCGGATTTTCAGAAACCGACTCAGACGCCCAGAGAAATCAAATGCGCGGTTTACAAAAACCGAACGAATGACCAGAACGGTTACTTGGGAAAGTAGATAAAAATTTCAGTTAAGATATAGCGGGGAATGGAGGCCACCGTAAAAGTTAGCATATCCACCTGTAAAGCTGAATGCCTGGGTTTGACTCCTTGCGCGTACATCAGAAACAAGTAAAAGCGAGCTAAGTTCGGCCGTGCCGCATCTTTTATACCCTCCACCATATATCGCATTTGTCGATTTTTTTCCCAATATCCCTTTTAGGCAAACAAGGGATAAAAGAAAATAATTGCTATGATATTGGAGCTATATGAAGTTATGGTCCTATTCGGACCATAGTTGAATTGAATGTTGAATTTCAGCCAATTTGAATAAGAATTCCGCCTTTTGGGGTCTTGGGTAGTAAAATAGAGAGATGGGTTTGTATGGTAGCCGTATCAGGCTATAGACCGATGCAGACCATATTCAACACGTATGTTGAAGGTCCTTGGAGAAGCTGTTGTACAAAATTTCAGCCGAATCGGATAATAATTACGCCCTGTGGAGGCTCAAGAAGTCAAGATCCCAGATCGGTTTATATGGCAGCTATACCAGATTATGAACCGATTTGTATCATACTTAACACAGTTGTTGGAAGTGATACCAAAACACTACCTGCGAAATTTCAGTCAAATCGGACTAGAATTGCGACATTTTGAGGCTCAAGAAGTCAAGACCCAAGATCAGTTTATATGGAAGCTATATCAAAACATGGACCGATTTGGCCCATTTACAGTTCCAACCGACCTACACTAATAAAAAGTATTTGCGCAAAATTTCAAGCGTCTAGCTTTACTCCTTCGAAAGTTAGCGTGCTTTCGACAGACAGACGGACGGACCGACGAGCGAACAGACGGACGGCCATGCCTAGATCGACTTGCAATTACATGACGAACAAGAATATGGGTTTCAGACGCATATTTCGAGGTGTTACAAACAGAAGTACGAAATTAGTATACCCCCTTCCTATGGTGGAGGGTATACAATTAATTGTTTGTAAGATTTGTGTACTTGTGACAAGGATATTTCGACCTAAAGTGACAGTCTCAGTCTCGTCGATTTTAATGCATTATTTATTCGCTTAAATTTATTTCACTAAAAAATAAAAACAGAACGAATTCCATAAAAGACCCTTTGGTATAAATTTAACAAAACAATCAATATTTTTTTTTTCGTTCTCCTATTTATAGAACGATTTATGAATAGTTTACTTTTGTTAAGGGAGGCCTATACTATATCATTTGGTATTCATGAAACTTTTTTCTGCAGTGTGTGTGTGTGTGGGTGTTTTTTCTGTTTTACAAAAATATTATTTGTAACGACATTGAATGCATGAATGAATGAATCTCCATGCATATATGAACATATGTTTGAAAATTTAGTGCATTCACCACAAATAGAATTATCAAAGAGTGAATATGGCCTGCAATTGAATGTGTGTGGGGGGTAAATGGGGAGGGCTTTGGAGTGGTTGGATATTTGAATTGCTGTTTGGATGGCATGTTCAAACGTTTTCCTAGTTTTCCCATATTAGCAATTCATGATGTCTATTCGTCCACTCCAAAAACATATTCGACAAAAGTGAAGTTTATGCAAATTTCCAATTCACCTGTGACTCGAAGCTGTAGAATAAATGTGGCCGAGATAAGGTTATTGCATTTTAGTGCACTACGCTGCGCTGCTTTGCTCTGATAAAATCAGTCATGCAAACTGCTTTAGTCATTTGCAATCAAAATCATGTTGGGATATTAACATTTTCAAGTGTTAACGACAAATGGCTATGGTTTTAATGACATCGGCTACTATGGAGACACTTGTGATAACTGTTCAACAAATGTGTGTTGGTGTTATTTTAATCTCTTGGAAAAAAGACATTTTCAGCTTTCTCTCTTTCTCGCCCTCTCTCACAAGGTAAAATTGATATTGATTTCCTGGGAATCCTTTTATGGGGGAGGTGGGGATGGGAAAATAAACATTTCCTGTTTCATGCCATATTTGCATTCCTTTTCCGGCATCCTACTCTTGTCCCAGTGCTTTTTCCGCAGCTTCTCTAGAAATAATTGAACAAGCTAAGTAGTCGTATACGTAGTTGATTTAAATTTCGCTTCTACTACTTTGCCTTTTTATGGTTGAAAAAATTTGGTCTCCCTATGCGACCTAGTCCAAATATGTGGTTGCGTATGCTAAGTTAGCTGCTTCAGTTTTATTGGTTGTATGTGAATGCTTTTGGTTTTTGTCCAAAAAAAAAGTAAAAAAATCTGAAAGTGATGAACTCAAATTTCAAATATCCAAGGGACACGCTTTGAACGTGGTTGGTATAGGGAAGGAGTTGTTAAATAATCATAGAATGAGCACAATCGGTTTAAAGTGCCAGTACCACCATGCCATAAAACAGACCACCGCTAAAAGAAAATGGTAATGCTAAAACAGGGCACCCGTTAATCAGGTGTAGTGAAGAAAAATTTAAGCTTAAAATTTTTATAAATGGCATGCATGAAACAAAAAATTTTTTGGAAAGAGAGTTTATAAAAATTCTTCATCGGAAGAAAATTTCCAATTTTTTTTGGAAAAATGCACTTGTTCCAAATCTTTCTCTACAAAGCAAAATTTTGGAAAAAAAGACAATTTTTACAAAAATCTTCTCATATATAAAAATCAATTTGTGTTTGTTTGTTAGCCCCAAAACACCTTAAAATAGGTTTATTTGACGATCATGGCAATATTGGACTCAAATGAAAGGTATTCGGGAGTAGATTACGAATATGGTCAGGAAGTAGGAATAGACTTTATAATTTATTAATAACGGAAGGGGCGGACTCTTCATCGTTACCCCTAAAAGACCACCCAAAATCAAAAGTGGACCGAAAAGACAATATGGGTATCAAATGAAAAGTATGCGGGAGAAGATAACGAATCTGGCATACAAATTCATGTCGAAGTAAAGGGGGTCACCCCACACCCACAAAAACGCCTAAAATGGGCACATTCGCCAATCACGGATATATGGGTCTCGGACCGTAAAGACTGAAAAACGGCAGAACCGATTTTCTTGAAATTTTCGCATATTGTGAAGGTTGGTCTGGAAGGAAAAATAGGCTATATAATTTTTCGGTATCGGAAAGGGGACGGACCCTCCCCCTTATGCCAAAAACAGAACCCAAAATCAAAAGTGGACCGATCGGGACAAAATAAGTATCAAATGAAGGTATTAGAGAGTAGAATACGAAGACGGTATTAATTTTAACCTAAGTATCCATCGGGCCGCTCCAGCCCCAAAACTTCCCCAAACCGACTGGACGTTCATTTCAATATAAGGCTCAAATGAATGGTATTTGGGAGTAGATTTCGAATCTGGCATACAAAATCAGAACGAAGTATAGGGGGTCACGCCACCCCTTAAAAACGCCATTAGGCCCCTTATGACTATATGATTCATTGCTGAACCGATTTTCTTAAAATTTTCATAGATTGTGTACGTTTGTCTGGAAGGAAACATAGGGTTTATAATGTTTAGATATCTGGTGTAGGCGGATCCTCCCCCTTACCCCCAAAACGCCACCCATATGCGAAAGTGGTCCGATGGACACAATAAGGGTATCAAATTAAAGGTATTGGAGACCTGATAACGAATATGGTATTACAATTTGGGTCCAAGTACCCAGCGGGCTCCCCTCCTAACCCAAAAACTCCTCTAAACAGATATATTCGAAGTTCATGTCAATATGGGACTCAAATGAAAAGTATTAGGCATTAGATTACAAATACGGCATACAACATTAGGTCCAAGTAATGGGAGGTCGCCCACCCTCAAATACCCCCAAATGGATATATTAGCCGACCATGGCACATGTCTAGGTGGCGCTTTTCCTCCTAAAGATACGTCAAATGGATTATTTGACTCATTATTACAATGTGGGACTCAAATGAAAGGTATTTAAGAGTAGAAAACGAATTTGATATCCAAGTCTTTTAGGGTAAGCCCTAAAGCACCCCCTAAACTGAACTTCATTTCCGTTGGGAATAAAAAACGAATTTTGATATATATTTTCAGTGCAAAGTGCCGGTGGCTGCCCCAGCCGCAAAACACCTTCCAAACGATTCGTATTTACCAGGCATGGCAATATGGGGCTCAAATAAAAGAAAGAAGGAAGTGCAGTATGAATTTTATATCCATATATATCGGACGAATCCGATTCGGACGATAAGAGAATTGAAGGTTGAAGAGCATAGTAGAAGTCATTGTCTAATATTTCAGCGCATTCGGATAAGAAATACGCCTTGTGGGGGCTCAAGAAGCAAATTCGGAAGATCGGTTTATATGGGAGCCGTATCAATCTATAGATCGATTCAGACCATATTCGACACGTACATTGAAGGTCATGGGAGAAGCCGTGGTAAAAAATTTCTGCCAAGTCGGATGAGAATTGCGCCCATCGGAGGCTCAAAAAGTCAAGATCTAAGATCGGTTTATATGGCAGCTATCTCAGGTTATGTACCAATTTTCGCATATTAAGCACAGTTGTAGAAAGTCATTACAAAACATCTCGTGCGAAATTTCAGCCAAATCGGATAAGAATTGGGCCCTCTAGCGGCTCAAAAAGTCAAGATCCAAATACGGCTTACATGGCAGCTATACCAGGTTGCAGACCGATTCCGACAATACTTGGCACAGTTATTGGAAGTGAACAAAACACCACACCAAATCACCACTTGCAGTCAATTCGGATGAGAATTGCGCCCTCTAGAGGCTCTATATGGCAGCTTAATCTGGTTATGAACTGATTTGAACCATATCTAACACAGTTGTTGGAAGTGCTACTACAACACCACGTGCAAAATTTCATTTCAATCGGACGATAATTGCACTCTCTGGAGGCTCAAGAAGTCAAGACCCAAGATTGGTTTATATGGGAGCTATATCAAAATATGGACCGATTTGGCCCATTTACAATCCCAACCGACCTACACTAATAAAAAGTATTTCCGCAAAATTTCAAGCGGCTATCTTTACTCCTTCGAAAGTTTGCGTGCTTTCGATAGACAGACGGGCGAACATGGCTTAAAATGTCATGACGATCAAGAATAGACATACTTTATGGGGCTTAGACCCATATTTCGAGGTGTTACAAACAGAATGACAAAATTAGTATACCCCCATCCTATGGTGGAGGGAATAAAAAATTTTTAATTTTGTATGGAAAAAAATGTTCCAAAAATTTATTTATTTTTTTTTTTTTTGGAAAAATATGTCTTCATGAAAAATTTCGATAGTAAAGCCTCCTTTTTACCTTACTACTCTCTGGAGGTACTCTATGAACAACAAGTAGTAATTTTTTTTGTTTGAGGCCACTCACTGTAGCACAGATGTTAGCATGTCTGCCTATGACGCTAAATGCAAGCGTTTGAATAATGGCGAGAACATAAAAAAAATTCAGAGGTGGTTATTGCCTCAGGTTCATTTTAATTGGCAATGTTGCAATCTACAGCTTTTTATATAAGTCACTATTGTTTCACAAAATTTTGTTTAAGCCCCAAATTTTAACCTTACTCGTACCATATAAATTCACTTTTCCATATTTATTAAATTTTTCCATGTTATCATTAAATTTTTTGCATCTTTAGCAATAGCACAACTAAAACCAAGTTAAACATTTCCTTACCGCAAGTACACAATTTGCAGAGTTTGAAACTAATGTCCCTCTGTTTAATGAATTTACACTGAAAATTCCTATCCTAACACAACTTCTCAACAAAAGATAAACGCCAAATGAAAAAGTTTTCAGCGATGTTCGTAGCGAAATCTGGCCGAACAGCATTTTTTCCACAGATAAAGCATAGAAGAAAAAAAAAACAACCATGAAAATTAAGGAAAATTCTTAAAACAAAGCAAGCAAGACACAAAAGTTTTGAAAACGTTTTGCAGTTGCAATTGGCCATTGGATGCACAAAAAAAAAAATGCAATATTTAAAAGTGTGGCGACACGACAATGCAAACAGGCAATAAAAAGAGCATAAACGCAAAGATACTATTTGCATAATATCAATGACAAGAAGCGGCACAGCACACAGCAGAGTATGGGTAAATTTTTGCGAAAGCTACGGAAACGGAAAACTTATGTTGGCACAAGCCAAGAAAGGAGTTGTGAAATTGCCTTAACAAATAATATAAAGGAAATCAAACAGAAACCATTACCATTGGGAAAGCATAACGAAAAAAAAAACTATTTACACTCTTAACACTCGAAGGTTATCTGGCCTTCGAAATAAAAGTCAACAGCTAAAGTTTACCAAACCAGGATTTCCGGCAAACAACTAACCCACCCTTTGCTTCCTGTTGTAATGGTGATTTTTTTCTTTTCTGGAAAAATGTTAAGATTTTTGTACTAACCTGAATTGGGTTGTCCATTGCTGTTGGGTCTGGCCGATGGTGCACCATCTCGTGCCTCCACCTCTAAGGCATAAGCGCCTTTCTTCTCTCTGTCGAATACTGTTTTGGTGAAAATTTCTCCACTTTGCAAATTAATTTCGAAGAATTCCTTGCCCTCGTTACGCGGTGAATCAACAATGTAATAATAAACCTGGAAAGAGAGGTAAAGGTTGAAAAAAAGTTTAACATATTGAATTCAATGGAAAATTTTAACTTTTAATTATAAAATTTCAAGGGTTTTAGCATTTTTGTAAACATCACAATGAAGGGCGGTGATTCATGTTTTCATTCTATTCTCAATACATGCAAAAAATTGAGATTTTAATTGAACTTTAACATAAATCTATGAAACGATACAAGTAAAACGACATTAAATTCGGCCGGGCCGAACTTTGGATACCCACCACCTCGGGTATATATGTTAACCCCCCCTTCGTCACAGTCCGATGAAAATTGGATATCTTATGCATTCAAATTCTGCACGGATATCAAATTTCAACAAAATCGGGTAATAAATAAAGCTTTTATGAGCTTCAGACCCTTCATTGGCAGATCGGGCTATTGGGTTGCCCAAAAAGTAATTGCGAATTTTTAAAAGAAAGTAAATGCATTTTTAATAAAACTTAGAATGAACTTTAATCAAATATACTTTTTTTACACTTTTTTCCAAAGCAAGCCAAAAGTAACAGCTGATAACCGACGGAAGAAAGAATGCAATTACAGTGTCACAAGCTGTGAAAAAATTTGTCAACGCCGACTATATGAAAAATCCGCAATTACTTTTTGGGCAACCCAATGTATGGCAGCTATATCTAAATATAGTCCGATCCAAACCATATTTGGAGCGGATGTCGGGAGACCTAAAGCTACCAACTGTTTTAAATTTCAGCGAAATCGGATAACAAATAGGGCTTTTATGAGCTTCAGACCCTTTATCGGGAGATCGGTCTATAGGGCAGCTATATCAAAATGTAGTCCGATCTGAACCATATTTCGGTCAGATGTTGGTACGCCGAAAAATACTCACTCTTTCAAATTTCAGCAAAATCGTATAAAAAATAAAGCTTTTATGGGCTTCAGACCCTTTATCGGCAGATCGGTCTATATGTCAGCTATATCTGAATATAGTCCGTTCTGAACCATATTCAAGTTCGAAGATGAGAGGCCTGAAGCTACTCACTTTTTCAAATTTCAGTAAAATCGGATAAAAAATAAAGCATTTATGGGCATTATACCCTTTATCGGTAGATCGGTCTATATAGCAACTTTATCCAAATATGGTCCGATCTGAACCATATTTCGGTCAGATGTTGGTACGCCGAAAAATACTCACTCTTTCAAATTTCAGCAAAATCGTATAAAAAATAAAGCTTTTATGGGCTTCAGACCCTTTATCGGCAGATCGGTCTATTTGACAGCTATATCTTTATATAGTGCGATGTGAACCATGTTTGGGTCCTATGTAAGAAGGCCAAAAACTACCCAATTTTTCAAATTTCAGCGAAATCGGTTAAAAAATAAAGTTTTTATGGGCTTCAGACCCTTTATCGGGAGATCGGTCTATATGGCAGCTATATCTGAATATAGTCCGATCTGAACCATATTCAAGTTCGAAGTTGAGAGGCCTGAAGCTACTCACTTTTTCCAATTTCAGCAAAATCACACCCTTTATCGGGCGATCGGTCTATATGACAGCTATATCTAAGTATAGGTCGATCTGAACCATACTTAGGTCAGATGTGGGGAGGCTTCAAATAGCCCACTGTTTCAAATTTCAGCGAAATTGGGCAGTAAATAAAGCTGTTTTGGGCTTTAGACCCTTTATCGGTTTCCATTTCCAGCAACATCGGATGAAAAATATATTTTTTTTGGGCACCAGATCCTTTATCGGAAAATCGGTCTATATAGCATCTATATCCAAATTAACCAGCGTGCATCAAAAAGACGTATCTTTGCCAAATGTCAGCTCATTATCTAAAATTTTGAAGCCTGTAGAGTGATTACAACAGACGGACGGACAGACAGACAGACAGATAGACGTATAGACGGACAGACATACGGACATCCTTAAATCGTCTTAGAATTTCACGACGATCCAAAATATATATACTTTGTAGGGTCAGAAATTTATATCTCCATGTGTCGCAAACTGTATGACTAAATGAACATAACCCCTATCCTAAGGTGGTGGGTATAAAAATCGGATGTCCTATAATGTATTGAAACTAATGGACGACGGCAATAATGACGGTACTTAGCAGCACCAACAACAGCACAGTTTGCGAATAGTGGGATGTTTCGTATACGGAGTAGTGGTTGCAGTCACGGACAATCAGCGATATCGAGTGAAGAGTCTCAATGAGAAGCCGTGCGGCACTGGCTCTTGCTTAAATACTGAGTGCCTTAGAAACCACATAAGAGGCTACTTTGGCGCAGAGGTTAGCTTGTCCGCCTATGACGCCGAAAGCATGGGTTCAAATCCTGGCGTGAACAACAAAACATTTTCAGAGGTAGTTATTCCCTTACTAATGCCGGCTACATTTGTTAGGTATCCCGCCATGTTAAATCTATTCTCTACCAAGTGGTGTCGCTATGCGGCACGTCGTTCGGACTCGGCATAAAAAGGAGGCCCCTTATCATTGAGCTTAAACTTTAATCGGACTGCGCTCATTGATATTGGAAAACTATCTCCTGTTCCTTAATGAAATGTTCATTAGAAATTTTGTAGTAGTAGCCTATGATACTCGACAAGGCGAGTTATTGGCCCGCTTTAATAACCAATGGCCATAACATTCCAGGGGCAATCAGTACTATAGACCGCAATGAGCTTCCTTGATTAACTTTTATATGACTTTAGTAGTAGCCTATGACACTTGATATGACAAGGCGAGTTATTGGCCCCCTTTAATAACCAATGGCCTTAACATTCCTGGGGCGATCGGTACTATAGAGCGCAATGAGCTTCTTTGAACGACTATTTATACCCTCCACCATAGGCTGGGGGTATACTTATTTCGTCATTCTGTTTGAAACTCCTCGAAAAATTCGTCTAAGACCTCATAAAGTACATCTATTGTTGATCATCATGACATTTTAAGTCGATCTAGCCATGTCCGTTCGTACGTCAGAATGTCGAAAGCTACTTTCGAAGGATTAAAACTATCCACTTGAAATTTGGCACAAATACATCTTATTATTGTAGCTTATTATTATGCTGCCATATAAACCGATTTTGTATCTTGACTTTTTGAGACACTAGAGGCCGCAATGCTTATCCGATTTGGCTGAAATTTTAGTGAATCGACCAACAGAATGGGTTCCGCAGAAATCTCTCTACGGGCGACCTCATGGAACTTCTGTCGGAACGTTGGAGTCGCTCAATCCACCAATTTGGTGTGAGTAAGGTTGTGGCTCTGGATATCTCCAAGGCATTTGATAGAGTCTGACACGGTGCACTACTATCAAAGCTTGTTGCATTTGGTATCGGTAATGGCTTCGTTCGATTTATTTCGAGCTTTCTCAGAGATCGCACTATTCTAGTCGTTATAGATGGGTTCTCATCCAATGAACACAAATTGACCGCAAGTGTACCCCAGGTCTCTGTTCTGTTGGGTCAGACATCGAATCCGATCTACTCATTTGCGGATGACAGTAATCTCTGGACGATACACACTGCCACGATTTGCTGGCCATTTCTGAGTGGGGTCGAATGAATCGAGTAGATTTTAATGCACGGAAGACTAGTTGTTGCCACACAAACGATTTACTGACCCATTACGATCATCCTTGTCTGCCAATGGTGTAGATGTCAAGCAATCAGAAGTTCTTGATGTTCTGGGTATGAAAATACAAAGTGATGTCCGTAGGGCTAAACATGTATATGAAGTGTCGAAAGAAGCATGCAAGTGTTTAGGCTTCCTTAAACGGTGTAAGAATTACTTCACTCCGTCTGATCTTCTTAACATCTACAACCACTTTCATAAGGCCGAAATTGGAGTACAACTCACATGTATGGGCTGGAGCTTCAAAATCATCCCTGGAGCTACTGGACCGTGTACGCTGTTCTATCGGTACATTCATGGTGTGTGTTCGTCTGATATTCGTCTTCTTATTCCTGATGTAAGGTTGTATGTTAGGGATACTATGCAGGAACTCACACCCGTTTGTAATTGATTGGATAGCGGACCGCACAACGCATTATAGAGAGAATACTATTACGCCCGAACCGTTCGTATGTGGAATCGACTTCCGGCTAATGTTTTTCCCACCCACTTTGACATCCAAAGATTTAAGACAAATGTCAATAAGCACTACATCCTTTCCCCCATGTTGTGTTATGACTTCCAATAACTATGCTAAGTTAGGTCCAAATCGGTCCATAACCTGATATAGCTGCCATATAAATAGATCTTGGGTCTTGACTTCTTGACCCACTAGAGGGAGCAATTCTTAACCGATTTGAATGAAATTTCGCACGAAGTATTTTGATATGATATCCAATAACTGTGCCAAGTATCATTCAAATCGGTTCATAACCTGATATAGCTGCCATATAAACCGATCTTGGGTCTTGACTTCTTAAGTCTCTAGAGGGCGCAATTCCTATCGGATTGTAATGAAATTTTGCACGACGTGTTTCGCTATGACTTTCAATAACTGTGCTCAGTTAGATCCAAATCGGTGCATAACCTGATATAGCTGTCATATAAACCTCTATGGAGTCTTGACTTCTTGAGCCTCTAGAGGGCGCAATTATTATCCGATTTGGCTGATTGTTTGCATGGCGTGTTTTATTATGATAGCCAATAACTGTGACAAATATAGGTTAAATTGGTGGATAACCTGATATAGCTGCTATATTAACCCAACTTGGATCTTGACTTCTTAACATTCTAGAGGGCGCAATTATTATCCGATTTGGCTGAAATTTTGAACACCGGCTTCTCTTATGGCTTTCAACATACGTGTAAAATATGGTCTGAATAGGTCTATAGCTTGTTACAGCTTCTATATAAACCAATCTCCCTATTTTACTTCTTGAGCCCCTAAAGGATTCAATTCTTACTCGAATTGGCTGAAATTTCACACAATGACTTCTACTATGGTCTCCAACATTCTATTCTATTATGGTCCGAATCGGAGCAGAACTTGATATAGCTCCCATAGCACAGCAATTATTTTCTTTTATCCTTTGTTGGTCTAAAAAGAGATACCGAGAAAAAAACTCGACAAATGCAATCCATGGTAGAGGGTACATAACATTCGGCCTGGCCGAGCTTACCACACTTTTACTTGTTCAAATATTTATGAGCTTAGTTGAGTTATGGACCGATATGGACCTTACCTGTCATGTCTGTTATAATTTCAGCCATGCTTATAATTTCAAATCGGATAGTATTTGCGACCTCTAGTGGCTAAAGAAGTCAAATTTGGCGATCGGTTTATTTGGCACCTATACCTAAAAACTTAGCTCACATATCGCTAGAGGCATACCCACAGATTCCAGTATCCCTGGAATGTGTAGGGTAGTTCCTAGTCTCGCAAGCTCAACCGCTTTACAATTCCCTGGGAAAGGGACGAGCCTTTTATCGAATATATTACAAGTCGCAATCTGACAATTTGTAATAAAGGAAATAAACCGACCTTTATTACCAAAAACAGATACAAAAGGGTGATTTTTTTGAGGTTAGGATTTTCATGCATTAGTATTTGACAGATCACGTGGGATTTCAGACATGGTGTCAAAGAGAAAGATGCTCAGTATGCTTTGACATTTCATCATGAATAGACTTACTAACGAGCAACGCTTGCAAATCATTGAATTTTATTACCAAAATCAGTGTTCGGTTCGAAATGTGTTCAAATTTTGACAAATTTTGTTCAGCGATGAGGCTCATTTCTGGTTGAATGGCTACGTAAATAAGCAAAATTGCAGCATTTGGAGTGAAGAGCAACCAGAAGCCGTTCAAGAACTGCCCATGCATCCCGAAAAATGCACTGTTTGGTGTGGTTTGTACGCTGGTGGAATCATTGGACCGTATTTTTTCAAAGATGCTGTTGGACTCAACGTTACGGTGAATGAACACATTTCGAACCGAACACTGATTTTGGTAATAAAATTCAATGATTTGCAAGCGTTGCTCGTTAGTAAGTCTATTCATGATGAAATGTCAAAGCATACTGAGCATCTTTCTCTTTGACACCATGTCTGAAATCCCACGTGATCTGTCAAATACTAATGCATGAAAATCCTAACCTCAAAAAAATCACCCTTTAGATGTCACCTTTGTATCGATATAAGCGGAAGGATATGCGACTGGCAAGTGTTGGATGGCCACAACTTCTCTGATCATCGTTGTATTAGTTTCAGCCTTGGCGATAATACTGCAGAAGTTGTCCCTCGGCTAGACAGAAGAAAGACGGATTGGGATAAATTTTGGCGCACACATTCTGCACAACTATCCCTTCTAGATCATAAAAGGAAGTGGAAACTGTGGAGAACATAGACGTAGTCAAGCCAAGCGGATCACGAAGGCCCTGAATGACTCGCTTTTGTCAGCATGTCCTAGTGCCAAGCCAAGGGGCAAATAGTGACCACCATGGTGGAGCCCAGAACTGGTTTGTCTAAGAAAGCACTGTAGAAAACTCTTCAAAAGGGCGAAAGTCATAAGGCGCACCACACGATTGGCATGTCCATAAGGCTGAGCTAAGAAAATATAAGGGCAAGCTGAGAGAGGCTCAAAACAAATCCTGTATGGAAATCTGTAGCTCCATGGAGGATACATCTGAGGCCTCTAGCTTAAGGAAGATTCTGTCCTCGAGACCTATTATGGTGGGGTATATTCAGGAGGCACAGAATGTTTGGACAATGTCTAGTGAGGAAATACAAGAACTTCTCTTTAATACACATTTCCCGGGAAATTGTCCAATGGATAACGTGGCGCCAAAAGATTGATTGAAACTAGCATGCATTCGTAGCAGGTTATTAGGGAAATTGTGTCCGTGCCGAAAATCCTTTGGGCGATGAAATGTTTCGACCCCTTTAAGTCGCTACGCCCTGATGATGGCCTAAGAAAGATTCTCTCCTCGAGACCAATTACGGTGGGGTATATTCAGGAGGCACAGAATGTTTGGACAATGTCTAGTGAGAAAATACAAGAACTACTCGTTAATACACATTTTCCGGGAAATTTTCGTGGCGCCAAGAGATTGATTGAAACTAGCATGCATTCGTAGCAGGTTATTAGGGAAATTGTGTCCGTGTCGAAAATTCTTTTGTGATGAAAAGTTTCGACCCCTTTAAGTCGCCACGCCCTGATGATGTATCATTGGCTGGATGACAAACTATGTCCGACAGACTGACTCATTGGCTTAGATTTACTCTGCTTATATCAGCATGTGACATATATTTGTGGGATGGAGGGACTTTCATTTTTATTCCAAAAGCAGAAAAACCTTACCACACGAAGGGGAAAGATTTTCGTACTATTAGTCTGTCATGCTTTATGCTGAAGACTTTAAAGAGAATACATACCTGGTCGCCTACATAGAGGGTTCTCTCGCTGTTAGGGAATACACAAAGGTAGCATATCTTGACATTGAAGGTGCCCTCAATATTGTAAAACCGACATCAATCATGAAGGAGCTGGAGTTCCCTTCATATGGGCATTCTAAAATTATATGGCCTGGTCTAGACTTGAAGAGGTCTACCGCTTTACTGTCGTTTACTGACAGGCCAATTTCTGGTCGAAAAATCTACTGACAAAGTGAAGGTTGCAAGTAAAGAGTTTTGCAAAAGCTGTGAGGACGTCGAGGAAGAAGAGACTGTAGACGATTTACTGTTTGTGTCCCGCAATGGCAGTCAGAAAGAGTTCCATTTTAAGATTCCATTTCTCTGAGAACTCGCTTATCGAAACCTCCTTACAAAATCCTTTCGTTTCATCCGTTTATCCTTTCAACCAACCAATGGAAATATCAGCTTTGTTAACATCCGAAAGCTATGTAAAGCCAGCACCAAACAGTAACATCGATTTTATAACTTTTATATAGACCAAAGACCATTTTCATTTTTCCAAAAGGAAACAAAGATTAGTTCAACAAAATCTATTTTATATTGGGTTGCCCAAAAAAGTAAATGCGGATTTTTCATATAGTCGGTTGACAAATTTTTTCACAGCTTGTGACGCAGTTATTGCATTCTTTCTTCTGTCACTTATCAGCTGTTACTTTTAGCTTGCTTTAGAAAAAAAGTGTAAAAAAAGTATATTTGATTAAAGTTCATTCTAAGTTTTATTAAAAATGCATTTACTTTCTTTTAAAAAATCCGCAATTACTTTTTGGGCAACCCATATATTTAAATTATTTTTTTTTTCCCACAAAATTGCCGAATTTTAGTTTTTTTTCGTGTTATTTAAATACATTTCTTTTCGTTGTCACCTTTGAAATTTGTTGAGAACTTTCTTAGTTTTCATTTCATGTGATTTTTTTTAACTTAGATATCAGCATGTCTGTTTTTTCATCCTGGAGGTACTGCGTACAGGCATTCTATCTTTGCTGTAAATTAAGGTCTTGTTCAAATTCTATAATTCCTTTATCCATAACTTTTCTTGTCCTGTCTTCTCTGACATTTTTATGCTTCTTTATTCTGTTTTAGCAAAGCCTAGACAACAGTGTTGAAATACGCTGTGGCATAAAACTAGGCAAACGGAACCAAAGGAAAAAAATCTGACTGTCTGTTCGTTTGCAATTTGTTGTGCTTAAGCTATGTACAGCCTATGGTATGTTTAAAGAGACTGCGAAAAAAGAAGCCTCCAAGCAAGACAGAAAAATAAATTAAATGTAAGTGAAAAGTTATTGGAGACCTTGAGGCATTATTAATGGCTTTGATGTGGATAATTAGTTTGAGTACTCTGCCGGGTTTAAGTGGTGGGGGTAGAAAAAAAAATCAATAATTAAGGATGCAGTGAAGGACATTACAAACTAAGGACACATTTGCTGATGCGCAGCGATGCTTGCAAAATGCGTTTAAGAGGATTAGAAAATATTTTTCAAATCATGTAATACAGAAAATGGACAAAACTAGGAAATATGGTAGAAGATGAAATTTTTAGACCCAAAAACCTTGTTAAGCATAGTTTGGCTACAAGTTGTATATTTAGCAAATCTCTTTGAATTTTTGATTTTAAAGCAAAATTAAGACAAAATTTTTGTTTAAAGAAAAAAACAAGTAAAAACGTGTTAAGTTCAGCCATGCCGAAGTATGGATATCCTGCACCATGGATAACTACCATCCAAACTCCACTATCATATCCATAGTTATGTCTAAATAGGGGCTTGTCTGGATCACAATATTGGGTTGCCCAAAAAGTAATTGCGGATTTTTCATAAAGTCGGCGATGACAAATTTTTTCACAGCTTGTGACTCTGTAATTGCATTCTTTCTTCTGTCAGTTATCAGCTGTTACTTTTAGCTTGCTTTAGAAAAAAAATGTAAAAAAAGTATATTTGATTAAAGTTCATTCCAAGTTTTATTAAAAATGCATTTACTTTCTTTTTGGGCAACCCAATGCATTCAGATCGCTAGAACTCTTATGCAAGTAATAGTTTCAGCGAAATCAGGCTATAAATACGCTTCCTGTGGGATTAAGACACGAAATTGCGACATCGGTCTATATGACAGCTACGACGAACAGACACACGGACATCGTTAAATCGCCTCAGAATTGTACGATGATCCGAAATATTGGGTTGCCCAAAAAGTAATTGCGGATTTTTCATATAGTCGGCGTTGACAAATTTTTTCACAGCTTGTGACTCTGTAATTGCATTCTTTCTTCTGTCAGTTATCAGCTGTTACTTTTAGCTTGCTTTAGAAAAAAAGTATATTTGATTAAACGAACGACACTTGCTATTGATTGCAACTTAGCGAATAAGCTCATTTTTTGCTTAATGGGTACGTAAATAAGCAGAATTATCGATTTTGGAGTGAAGATCAGCCAAAAGCAATGCAAGAGCTACCAATGCATTCAGAAAAAGTCAGGGTTTGGTGCGGTTTATGTGCTGGTGGCATCATTGGACCGTACTTCTTCAAAGATGATGCGAATCGTAATGTAACTGTGAATGGTGAGCGCTACCGTGAAATGACATTCGACGTTTTTTTTGCCCAGAATGCAAAAAATTGACTGCATGGCATGTGGTTTCATCAAGACGGCGCCACATGCCACATAACACGCTTAAAAATGAAGTTATTGAGAGGCGAGTTTGGTGAACATTTTATTTCTCGTTCGGGACCGGTCAATTGGCCGCCTAGAAAAAAGAAAAGCTCGCTTCAATTGAAGCATTGGAAAACAACATTGAAGCATTTATTCGTGAGATATCGCCCGAAATGCTTATGCCAAAATTGGAGTAAGCGGATGGACCATTTGAGGCGCAGTCACGGTCGGCATTTGCATGAGATAATCTTCAAACATTAAATTATATGAACCGTACTATCGATTCAAATAACTTTGGAACTTTACGTGTTTTTTTCTTTAACTTTCCTATAGCTCTTAAAAAATCACCCTTAATATACTTTATAGAGTCGGAAATTGATATTTTCATGTGTTGCAAATGGAACGACTAAATGAATAAACATTTTATCCTATGGTGGTGGGTATAACAAATAAAAGCCGGCCGGACTGAATCTTATATAGCCTCGACAACGGATCACATTTGTCCAGTGGTTTGAATAACTTTTTCAAATACATACCAATGAGCTTTATCAAGCTACTGACCTATATGGACCGTACTTGTCATAGCTGTAACAAGTCTTAGGAAAACACCACCTCCAAAATTTCAGGCAAATCGACTAAAGCATTGCGCCCTCCAGAGGCTCACAAAGTCAAATTGGGAGATCGGTTTATATGGCAGCTATAACAGATAATGAACCGATTTAGATCATACTGGGCATAGTTGATGGAAGTCATACCAAAACGACATATCCAAAACTTCAGTCAAATAAGATAAGAATTACACCTCTAAAGGTTCCAGAAGTTAATTCGGGAGATCGATTTATAAGGCAGCTATATCAGGTTATGAACTGATATAGCCGCCTTGGCAGCCGGTTGCACGTAGCGGATTGGCCCGATGGGGTCTTTCATCGGCAAGGGCTGCTGCCTCAGTCTACAACACACGGCTACAACAACAACAACAACATATTATAACGACATGTGCAAAATTTCAACCAAATTGGATAAGAATTGCGCCCTCTAGCTGCTCAAGAGGTCTAATCGGGAGATCGGTTTATATATGGCAGCTATATCAGGTTAAGGACTGATTTAGACCATACTTGGCACATTTGTTGGAAGTCATACCAAAACGCCACATACAAAATTTCAGCCAAATCGGAAAGGAAGTTGTTGGAAGTCATGACAAAGCACCACGTACAAAAATTCCAAATCGGATAGAAATTGCGCCCAGTAAAGACCGGTTTAAATGGCAGCTATATCAGGTTATGAACCGATTTAGATCATATTGGGCACAGATGTTGGAAGTCATACCAAAACGACATATCCAAAATTTAAGCCAAATACGATAAGAATTACGTCCTTAAAGACTTAAGAAATCAAACCGGGAGATCGGTTTAAATCGCGGCTATATCAGGTTATGGACTTATTTAGACCATACTTGACACAGTTGTCATATCATAACGACATGTTCAAAAATTCAACCAAGACAGAAAAGGATTGCAACCACTAAAGTTTCAATAACTCTAATCAAGAGATCGGTTTATATGACAGCTATATCAGGTTATCAACTAATTAAGATCATACTGGGCACAGTTGTTGGAAGTCATAGAGCATTTCAGACGTTTTTAATTCTACGGGACAAACAAACAAACCAAGTCTCATATAGTCATGATGGGTCATATGTCCATTTGGGGAGTTGTGTTGACTCCCTACACTTCGATCTGACTTTATATGTCAGATTCGTAATCTACGCCCGAATACCTTTTATTTAAGGCTCATATTGCTATGGACGTTCAATTTGTCTGCTTTTAGAAGTTTTGAGGTTAGGGCGACTTTCTGGGTACTTGGACTCGATTTCTAATATCATATTCGTACTCTACTCTTCAATACCTTTCAGTTGATATCCATATTGTCCTTATCGGTCCACTTTAGATTTTGGGTGGTTGAAAATGGGGTAGGGGTCGGGTGAGGGTCCGCCCCCTTCCGATATAAACAATTTATAAAGCCCATTCCTTCTTCCTGACTATATTCGTAGTCTACTCCCGAATACTCTTCATTTGAGTCCCATATTGTAAGGCTCGTCCAATAAACCTATTTTAGGGTGTTTTGGGGTTGGGGCGGCCCCCTAGTTACTTCGACCCAATTTTTAATATGAAATTCGTACTCTACTCCTGAATACCTTTCATTTGAGTCCCATATTGTCTTGATCGGTACACTTTTATTTTTGGGTACTACTTTTAGGGTAAGGGGGAGGGTCCGCCCCCTACCGATATCAACAAATTATAAAGCCTATTCCTTCTTCCTGACTATATTCGTAGTCTACTCCCGAATACCTTTCATTTGAGTCCCATTTTGTAAGGCTTCTCCAATAAACCTATTGTAGGGTGTTTTGGGGTTGGGGCGGCCCCCAGTTAACTTGGTCCCAATCTTTAATATAAAATTCGTATTCTACTCCTAAAAACCTTTCATTTTGAGTGCCATATTGTCTTGATCGGTACACTTTTATTTTTGGGTACTACTTTTGGGGTAAGGGGGAGGGTCCGCCCCTTCCGATATCAACAAATTATAAAGCATATTCCTTCTTCCTGACTGTATTCGTAGTCTATTCCCGAATACCTTTCATTTGAGACCCATATTGTAATGTTGGTCAAATAAACCTAATCTATTGTGTTTTGGGGTTGGGGCGGCCCCCAGTTAGCTTGGATCCAATCTTTAATATGAAATTCGTACTCTACTCCTGAATACCTTTCATTTGAGTCCCATATTGTCCTGATCGGTACACTTTTATTTTTGGGTACTACTTTTAGGGTAAGGGGGAGGGTCCGCCCCCCTTTTGATATCAAAGTTATATAGCCTATGTTTCCTTTCAGACCATCATACACATTTTGTGAAAATATTAAGGTAGTCGGTTCAGCCGTTTGTGAGTCTATACCGAACAAACAGACATTTTTTTTCCTCCACCATAGGATGAGGGTATAATAATTTCGGCATTCCGTTTGTAACACCTCGAACAATTCGTCTTAGACCCCATTAAGTGTATATAGTCTTGATCGTCATGACATTTTAAGTCGATCTAGCCATGTTTGTTCGACTGTCCGTCCGTCCGTCTGTCGAAAGCATGATAACTTTCCAAGGAGTAAAGATAGGCGCATGCAATTTTGCGCAAATTCTTCCTATCAGCGCCATATCGGTCCATGTTTTGATATAGTACCTTATAAACCAATCTTGGATTTTGACTTCTAGCGCCACTAGAGGGCGCACTTCGCAACCGATTTGGCTGAAATTTTGCATGAGGTGTTTTGTGTATGACTTCAAAGAAATGTGCAAAGTATGGTTAAAATCGGTCCATAACCTGATATAGCTGCCAGATAAACCGATCTTGGATCTTGACTTCTTGGACCACTAGAGGGCGCAATTCGCATCCGATTTGGCTGAAATTGTGAATTAAGTGTTTTGTTATGACTTCCAACAACTGCGCTAATTATGGTTCAAATCGGTATATAACCTGATATAGCAACCATATAAACCGATCTTGGATCTTAATTTCTTGACTCACTAGAGTTCGCAATTTTCATCAGATTTGGCTGAAATATAGCACGAAGTATTTTGTTATGACTTCGCATAATTGTGCTTAGTATTCAGTAGTATTCGAAGTATTCAAATCGGTATATAACCTGATATAGCTAACATATAAACCGATCTAGGATCTTGACTTCTTGGACCACTAGACTTCCAACAATTGCGCTAAGTACGGTACAAATCGGCCAATAAACTAATAAAGCTGCCATATAAACTGATCTTGGATCTTGCTTTCTTAAGCCGCTAGAGGTCGCAATTTTCGTCAGATTTGGCTGATATTTACCACGAAGTGTTATGTTATGACTTCCAACAACTGTGCTAAGTATGGTTTAAATCGGTCCATAACCTAATATAGCTGTCATATGAACCGGTCTTAGTTCTTGACTTCTTGAGCCACTAGAGGGCGAAGTTCTCATCTGATTTTGCTGAAATTTGGTACAACGGCTTCTCCCATGACCTTCAACATACGTGTTTAATATTGTCTGAGTTGATCTATAACCTGATACAGCTCCTATATAAACCGAGCTCTCTTTTATTTTTCTTGAGCAACTAAAGGGGCAATACTTATCCGAATGGACTGAAATATTAGCCAATGACTTCTACTACGGCCTTCAACATTCAATTCATTTATGGTACGAATTGGACAATAACTTTATATAGCTCCAATAGCATAATAATTCTTATCCATTATTCTTTGTTTACCTAAAAAAAGATACCGCGCAAAGTTCTCGACAAATGCGATCCATGGTGGAGGGTGCATAAGATTCGGCCCGGCCGAACTTAAGATTAAGATCTTATGGAAATTTTGTCTTCAGAGAAAATTTCATGGAAATTTTGTCTTAAGAGAAATTTTATGAAAATTTTGTCTTTGGAGGAAACTGTCTTAAGAGGAAATTTTTTAGATTTTTGTTTTTATAAAAGTTTTTTTTTTGATTTTTTTGTTTTAATTTTTTTTTTAAAGAGAAAATTTTTTGAAATTTTTTAATAGAAAAAATATTACTGAAGTTTGGTCTTCAGGAAAAAACCACTCATTGTTGCTTATCCATTTTACACCTCCTCTTAACCATTTAAACTAACCATTTGCAAAATTTAATTGCCTGTAAACGTAAGTCTTGCATAAATAAAAATGTAACTTACACTTACAAGTTAAGAAATACAAAAAGGACGACTAATTAGCACTTTTGGTGTTTAAAATGAAAATACCAAAGCAAAACCCAAAACGAAAAGTTAAAGGACAAAAAAACTGACAGCTAAGCTGGCTGGCGGCATAAAAGTATGACGACCTTATCACAGTTTCCTTACACCTGGCTGACTGTTTTTTCAAAAAAAAAAAGCAGAAAAAAATCAGACATGCTCCCAAGTATCCATGAAAACAATGGTGTTGTTAAACTTTGTTTATGTCCTTAATGGCATTAAATGTTTGAAAAAAAATAACACATAATCTTCATAATTATGAATTTGTTTTTCATGGCACAGGCCAGGCAGCAGTCATTTATAATGTTGGCCCATTTTTGTGGGTATGGTTTGGGGGCAGCAAGGTAAATGGGTATCATTACTTACCTGATTATTTGGAAAAGTGCCATCTTTATCGATGGCATTCACTTGTGTGACTTTTGTGCCAATGGGTTCACCTTCCAAAACGGTTTCCTGTTCACGTTCTGTGAATAGAGGAATTTCGTCATTAACATCTTCGAGCATTATGTAAACGGTAGCTTCAGAGGCCAATTGTTGGGCGCCATTGTTCTGCAAAGAGAGAGCGAGAGAGAGAAAAGGGGATATGTTAAATATGGTAAATATTTTTAAATGAGGGAAAACTGAAAAAAAGTATGTGTAGACATATTTTCACAAATTTTAAATTTACAAAAAATAAGCCAAAAACAAGGTAAACTTCTTTTCAAAACCAGTAAGGAAAGGCAAAATGCGGACGGTGCCGACTTTATAATACCCTGCACCTACAATATAAATACTAAGTGGGAGCTATATCTTATTCTGAACGAATTCTGATGGGATATTAAACAATCCGAATCAAATTTCGAGCAAAGCAAATATGTTCAAAATGTGATAACTACGGTTGACCAATAACAACAAATTACCCAAAATCTGACGAACATATACATGGAAGCTATACCTAAATCTGAACCGATTTCGACCAAACTTTATGGGTATTGTGAAAGTCGTCGAGGAAAATGTTGTAAAAAATTTTGGGAAGATTTGACCATACATGCGCTTGCAGTGGGTCTAGGAGTAAAAATCGGGCGATATACGTATATAACAGCTATTTAAATCTGAGCCGATTTATGTGAAATTCCCCAGAAATGTCGGGAATAAGGAGAAAATCCTTCCTGCCAAATTTCGAGAGAATCGGTTAAAAAATTAGCACTTTATTGTAATATTTCTCAAAATCGGACGAAAATATATCTAAATCTGAACCGATTTCGAGCAAATTTTTCAAATAATGTGGTAGTCATCGGGGAAAGCGTTGTGCAAAGTTTTGCCAAGATTGGTCGAAAAATGCGTTTGCAGTGGCTCTAGGAGTAAAAATCGGGCTATATATATATATATGGGAGCTATATCTAAATCCGAACCCATTTCTATGAAATTCACCAGCTATATCAAGAGTCATAAGAAAATCCTTCCTGCCAAATTTCGAGAGAATCGGTTAATAAATGACCATTTTATTGCTCAATTACCGCAAATCGGACGAGCATATATATGGGAGATATATCCAACTCTGAACCGATTTCTTTGAAATTCACAAGTTAAATCAAGAGTCATAAGAAAATCCTTCCAACCAAATTTTGAGAGAATCAATTATCAAATAAACATTTTATTGCTGTATTACTGCAAATCGGGCGAACATATATATGGGAGCTATATCGAAATCTGAACCGATTTCTATGAAATTAACAAGTTATATCGAGAGTCATAAGAAAATCCTTCCTGTCAAATTTCGAGAGAATCGGTCAAGGAATGACCATTTCATTGCTGTATTACCGCAAATCGGACGAGCATATATATGGAAACTATATCCAAATCTGAACCGATTTCAATAAAATTCGCCAGTAGCATTAAGAGTCATAAGGAAAAACTTTTTGCCAAATTTGGAGAGAATCGGTTAACAAATGACCATTTTATTGCTATATTACTGCAAATCGGACGAACATATATATGGGAGCTATATCCAAATCTAAACCGATTTCAATGAAATTCACCAGTAGCATTAAGAGTCATAAGCAAACCCTTTTTGCCAAACTTGGAGAGAATCGGTTAACAAATGACCATTTTATTGCTGTATTACTACAAATCGGACGAACATATATAAGAGAGCTATATCCAAATTTGAACCGATTTCTATGAAATTTACCAGTAATATTGAGAGTCAAGAGAAAATCCTTCCAACTAAATTTGGAGAGAATCGGTTAAAAAATTACCATTTTATTGCTGTATTACTGCAAATCGGACGAACATATATATGGGAGCTATATCCAAATCTGAGCCGATTTATATGAAATTCACCAGTTATATCAAGAGTCGTAAGAAAATCCTTCCAACCAAATTTCGAGAGAATCGGTTAACAAATGACCATTTTATTGCTGTATTACTGCAAATCGGACGAGCATATATATGGGAGCTATATCCAAATCTGAACCGATTTCTATGAAATATACCACGAATATCGATAACAAATGACCATTTTATTGCTGTATTACTGCAAATCGCGAGAGCATATATATGGGAGCTATATATCCAAATCTGAACCGATTTTTTCCAGTTTCAATTGGCTTCGTCTCTAGGCCGAAAAAGATGCCTACGTTAAATTTGAAGACGATCGGATGAAAATTGCGACCTGTAGTTAGTACGCAAATTAACATGGACAGACGGACATAGCTAAATCGAATCAGAAAGTGATTTTGAGTCGATCGGTATACTTATCAATGGGTCTATCTCTCTTCCTTTTGGGTGTTAAAAACAAATTCACTAATTTAAAATACCCTGTATCACAGTAGTGGTGTAGGTATATAATAAAGTCCAATAAAAAAGACTAACAAAAACAAGTAAATGCGTGGTAAGTTAGGTCGGGCCGAATCCTATTTACCTTCCACCATGGGTCGCATTTGTCGAGTTTTTTTTCCCGGCATCTCTTCTTAGACAAAAAAAAAAAAGGATAAAAGAAAAGATTTGCTCTGCTATTAGAGCGTTATCAAGATATGGTCCGGTTCGGACTACAATTAAATTATATGTTGGAGACCTGTGTAAAATGTCAACCCATTCGAATAAGAATTGCGCCCGTTGGGGGCTCAAGAAGTAAAATAGAGAGATCGATTTATATGGGAGCTGTAGCAGGCTATTGACCGATTCAGACTATAATAAACACGTATATTGATGGTCATGAGAGGATCCGTCGTACAAAATGTCAACCAAATCGGATAAGAATTGCGCACTCTAGAGGCTCAAGAAGTCAAGATTCAAGATCGGTTTATACGGTAGCCATATCAGGTTATTAACCGATTTGAACCCTATTTGGCAAAGTTGTTGAAAGTCCCAATAAAATACGTCATGCAAAATTTCATTCCAATCGGATAAGAATTGCGTCCTCTAGAGGCTCAAGAAGTCAAGACCCAAGATCGGTTTATATGGCAGCTATATCAGGTTATGGACCGATTTGAACCATACGTGGCTTAGTTGTTGGATATCATAACAAAACACCTCGTGCAAAATTTCATTTCAATAGCCCTCTAAAAGCTCAAGAATTCGAGACCCAAGATCGGTTTATATGGCAGCTATATCAGGTTATGGACCGATTTGAACAATACGTGGCCTAGTTGTTGGATATCAAAACAAAACACGTCGTGCAAAATTTCATTGCAATCGGATAAGAATTGCGCCCTCTAGAGGCTCAAGAAGTCAAGCCACAAGATCGGTTTATATGGCAGCTATATACGGTCATCATCCGATTTGAACCATACTCAGCACAGTTGATGGGTATCATGACAAAACACGTCGTGCAAAATTTCATTTCAATCGGATAAGAATTGCGCCCTCCAGAGGTTTAAGAAGTCAAGACTCAAGATCGGTTTATATGGCAGCTATATCAGGTTATGGACCGATTTGAACCATACTCGGCACAGTTGTTGGATATCATGACAAAACACGTCGGGCATATTTTCCATTCCAATCGGATAAGAATTGCGCCCTCTAGAGGCTAAAGAAGTCAAGACCCAAGATTGGTTTATATGGTAGCTATATCTAGTTATTGCCCGATTTGATCCTAACTTAGCATAGTTGTTGAAGTCACAGCAAAACACGCCGTGCAAAATTTGATACCTATAGGATAAGAATTGCGCCCTCTAGACGCTCAAGAATTCAAGATCCAAGATCGGTTTATATGGCAGCTATATCAGGATATTGACCGATTTGATCCTAACTTAGCAGAGTTGCTGGAAGTCATAGCAAAACATTTGATTCCAATAGAATAAGAATTGCGCCCTCTAGAGGTTTAAGAAGTCAAAACCCAAGATCGGTTTATATGGCAGCTATATCCGGTCATCATCCGATTGGAACCATACTCAGCACCGTTGTTGGAAATCATAACAAAACACGTCGTGCAAAATTTCATTCCAATCGGATGAGGAATTGCGCCCTCTAGAGGCTCAAGAATTCAAGACCCAAGATCGGTTTACACGGCAGCTATATCCGGTCATCATCCGATTGGAACCATACTCTGCACAGTTGTTTGATATCATAACAAAACACGTCGTGCAAAATTTCATTCCAATCGGATAAGTATTGCGCCCTCTAGAGGCTCAAGAAGTCAAGATTCAAGATCGGTTTATACGGTAGCCATATCAGGTTATTAACCGATTTGAACCCTATTTGGCAAAGTTGTTGAAAGTCCCAATAAAACACGTCGTGCAAAATTTCATTCCAATCGGATAAGAATTGCGCCCTCCAGAGGTTTAAGAAGTCAAGACTCAAGATCGGTTTATATGGCAGCTATATCAAAACATAGACCGATTTGGCCCATTTACAATACCAACCTACCTACACTAATAAGAAGTATTTGTGCAAATTTTCAAGCGGCTAGCTTTACTCCTTCGAAAGTTAGCGTGCTTTCGACAGACAGACGGACGGACGGAAGATCAAAAATATATATACTTTATGGGGTCTGAGATGAATATTTCGAGTAGTTACAAACAGAATGACGAAATTGGTATACCCCCATCCTGTGGTGGAGGGTATAAAAAAGGTCGAAAATCAATTTTGCCAAATTTTTTTTTTATCAAAATCTCCACATAAAATGGGAAATAAGCTTAGGTCACACTGTTTATGCCTTGACAATTTTTTCCGCAAAAGTTCATTTCTAGACTTTCGACCAGTTCATCTGCTACACAAAAATTAATTTTATTAAAAAAATCTTTTCCTTTCCTCTTAAATCCTAGACTGTAGATCTTAAAAAACTTTACCATACTTCAATTATTCCCCCTTATAAAGTCATAGCTTAAAGTTCCATATTATTCCCCATTATTGACTCATCATAATTAGTGTAAAATGTTTCATTTTTATTTGCCAAGTCCTACATATTACCAACATACTCTACACGACATTTGTATGAGTTAACCCCCTTAAAACTTTTGCAAAGTTTTACGAAATATTATGACACACAAACGTTTTTGGGTTTTGCACTCACTTACTAACTATGATTTAAACAAGTCCCATAAATTTTTGTCATAATCTTTGCCATCGTCATTTATTAAAACATTTGTTAAGATGAAATCTTTGTTTGTAGGGTGAAAATCCCACCCTGCCACCGCCATCATAACCCTCATCCAAATAATGTCTCTTACAGTTTCAATTACCACAAAAATACTAAGAAATTATATCTGTGTTTGTTGAATTATGCTTGTGTATGAGTTTGTCTGTGGCTGGTTGCTAATATTTCCTCTTCAAGTAATTTTGGCTTATTTACATTTCCAAAAGGGAAAAACTTTCTAAATATTTGTGGCAGAATATTTTTGGTTACGCATAGGAAAATTAAATTGAAAATTTTCAAAGTTTCTAAGTTTACTGCCAGGAAGTGTTAGAAATGTGCAGTGGGGAGACTTGGGATTGTCAAGTTTATTACAATCATAATTACATTTTGTAACAACAGAAATCGAATAAGAAGAACTTTGGCAGAAAACTTGAAAAAATGTTTAAAATAATCTCGGAAATAGAAGGTAAACATATTTGGTAAAGAAAGTTGATAATGATTCGGATTTTGTCTCAGTTCGGAAAAAATTTTAAAGAGAGGGTCCTCTTGCTGTTATTTAGGCCTGGAGTTACTTGGTTTTTGTGTTTTCCAATTTCTGTCCCTTAAAATAGAAGAGGTAAGGACGGTCTAAAGTCGGACATTGGCACCCTACACTTCATGGGGTTTGCTTGACGGCGAAATTAACATTTGAACAAATTTGAAGAGGCCACTGTAGCGCAGAGGTTAGTATATCCGCCTACGAAGTTGAACGCCATGATTCGAAATTTTGGCGAGAACATCAGAAAAATTTGTTTGCAGTGGTTATCACCTGCTTGTGCTAGAGACATTTGTGAGGCATCCAAAAATTGCAAATTTTGCCCATGAAAAAAGGAACAGGGGTAAACTTCTCACATATCAATGAGTGCAGTCCGATTCAAGTTTAAGCTCAATGATAAGGGGCCTTCTTGTTATAGCCGAGTCCGAACGGCGTGCGACACCTCTTTGTGAGGCATCCTGCCATGTTAAAACTTCTCTACCAAGTACGAAAGGCGTGCCGCACTGCGACATCTCTTTGAAGAGAAGTTTTAGCACGGTGTAGTACCTCACAAATGTCGCCAGCATTAAGAGGGAAAACCCACTGCTGAAAAATGTTTCCGCGCGTTCAGCGCCGTAGGCGACCCAACCTCTGCGCTACGGTGATGCTTGAAAATGTCAAATTTCCAATGAAAATGTCAGATTGGACCTGACAAAACTTAGTGATGCCCAGGACAGAAACTTTTATAGCAGCCTTCGCATGTATTAGAGCTTTGTCTAAGTCTGAAACTATTTTTCCAGATTTAATGGGCTTTATCTATAGGCCAAAAATATGTCTTTTCCAAATTTGAACTTTGAACTCAAAATAACATGGCCAGACAGATGGACAGACATAACTAAAGCAAATCATAAAGTGTTTCTGAGCCGATTCGTATACTTATCATTGGGTATATCTCTCTTATACCTGGTTGT
This sequence comes from Stomoxys calcitrans, assembly GCF_963082655.1. Taxonomy (NCBI): domain Eukaryota; kingdom Metazoa; phylum Arthropoda; class Insecta; order Diptera; family Muscidae; genus Stomoxys; species Stomoxys calcitrans. The sequence goes on from NC_081554.1 coordinate 21,895,045, forward strand.
TGCAAACAAATGCACGCAGTTATTATTCCCTGTAGCTTAGTAGTGAGGCCACTGTAGCGCAGAGATTAGCATGTCCGCCTATGACGCTTGGATTCGAATCCTGGCAAGACCATCAGAAAACATTTTTGAGGAACTATGCCATGTAAAAACTTTTCTCCAAAAAGGTGTCGCACTGCAACACGCCTTTCGGACTCGGCTTTAAAAAGGAGGCCCCTTATCATTGAGCTTAAGAGCGAATCGGACTGCACTCATTGATGTGTGAAAAGTTTGCCCCCATTCCTTACTGTAATTTTCAAGGGCAAAATTTGCAATTAGTAGTGATGTAAGGTATAAAAACTACGCTTAAAAAAATCACCCTTTATTTGGGAAATAGTCTAACGGCATTAAATCGCACGACCGGACGGCCAATCGATTGGAATATTTCATGAGATGATAAAGTGTTTTTCTCCTAACTTGGTTTCCAATAAAATGATTGTGGCATTCGCTGTGTGGTTTGTGGCACCGTTCCACATGTCCTTCAAGTCCACCTCATACAATTGGGGCCAAAAATATTGTGCCATCATTGAACAGTTGCTATACTCATTCACAGTAACATACCGGTCTTGATCATCAATGAAGAAGTACGGGCCAATGACGCCGCAGGCCTATGAACCGCACCAAAACGTAATTTTTTCGGTATGCAATGATGACTCATGGAGTACGTGTGGATTGCTGTCTGACCAATAACAATATTTTGCTTATTGACGAAGCCATTAAGCCAGAAATGAGCCTTTGTCATAGCGCTCTTAACATAAAGTTCACTGACTCCGAATTTTTGTAATAAATTTCAATAATTTCCACTCGTTATTGGCTCATATATCTTTTCATCATGAAATGACAAACCTTACTGCAGAGAAATGTCAAAAGAGCGGCAAAAAATATCTTCATTTGCTGTCCCTATTAATCTACTTTTGAACAACCCTTTAGCATTAAACTGTTAATAAATCGTACGATTAGAGCTCGTTTTGCACGGTGAATGAGGATACCCCACTAGGATTACGAGGAAGTGTAGTAGCTCGCCAGACATTTCCATTGCATCCCCCGATCTCCTGAGTGACGTGTTCTGGTAAGCCATCATCTCTTTGGGGTCACACCACCTCCCCATAATTCTTACCATCGACCGACCACCCGACTTCATAACCTCTGAGTACCTGACGTTTATCAATCAGAAAAAGGCCGATTGGGCTGGGTTCAGAGAGTACACCAATCGCCGCTTCAGTGTACTGACACCCTCCTCGGATGTGCTAATTTCCGCTCCCTTTATACCAGCCGGCCGCCCAATTTCCCGGCGCAGGCAGTGGTACTCGCAGACGAGCGTGATAGAATTCGTTGTACGGACCCCACTTTCCACAGAATCAGCGAGCTGAAACTGGAAATAAACAAGATAGTCAACGAACATAAGCGGAATTTGTGGCTGTAACACTTGGAGCAATGTAACTTAGGCACCGGTTAAGACAAGCTGTGGTCTACTGTTAAGTCTCTCTCGAATCTAGGTAGACGGGATAACGGGACCTCAGTCACTTTTGGCGACGTAACCGTTGCTGATCCAAAGAGATGCGCCAGGTTGTTGAACCGTCAATTTATTGCGCATCCCGTGAGTGACAGGGCAAGGAGGAGAGCCTTTCGCCGTATCCGTAGTCTCCGAGCCGATGGACGATCACAAATTACCGTGGGCGAAGTTACGAATGTCATCTGTGGCGCCAAATCATCCAAGGCATTGGGCCCCGACGGAATCTCTACTACCTAGAGTTGAGTACATTACTATCCTCAATCTGTCTTTTGACACCCTTATAGTTGCCGATGTCTTGAAAATGGGCAGAGTGATCCCTTTACTGAAGCCTGGAAAGGACTCAAGTTTGGGAGAGTTGTACTGACCGATCCCCTTCTCTCAGCCGTAGCAAAGACGCTTGAGGCATTACTCCCCCCGAGCCTCTTAGGAGAATACCCATAACCCGAGCATCGACATGGATTTCGAAGACTGCATAGCTCAACAACTCCTTTGAAAACCCGAGAGTGACATCACCGCGCAAATTTGCCGTGGCTTCAATACGCCCAGGCCATGTGATAGGACGGTCCTCGTGGTACTGGACCTATGGAAGGCATTCGACACGGTAAGCCATGCCAAACTATTTAAGGATATCGCAAAAACACGTCCCTCCAGCCAGTCATTTGTGGAATTTAGGGATAAGAAGTCGAAGCACCGTAAAGTGAAACACGGAGTTACCCAAGGCGGGATGATAACTCCGGCAATGTTTTGCCTTTACCTATCCTCCATTCCACCCCCCCCCCCAGATGGCATAAAGATCACATCATATGCGGACCATTGTACGATTACGACATCAGGCCCCCACCCATTGTTGACATCTGCCATAAGTTTAGCGGCTACCTCAACAAACTTGCCTTATATTTCGCTGCAAGAAATCTGAAGATATCTGCCACCAAATCTTCAGCCACATGGTGCACTACAAATACGCGTGAGGTGAATGCCGAGCGATGAGTGATGGTCGATGGAGAAATGATTCCGACCATCAAGTCTTCCAAAATACTTGGCACATGCCCACATGCCACAGCAATTTGCGATAAAGTCAAAAGTAGAAACAAGGTTCTCAAGTCACTTGCCGGCAGCACTTGGGGTGCAGACAATGAAAACTTGTCGACCACGTACACAGCAATTGGCCAGTCTGTGGTAAGTTATGCAGCACCAGTGTGATCTCGTCCGCTCTGTGACACGCAGTGGAATAATATTCAGTCAGAATGCCGTTCTCGGAACTGCGATGGGCTGTCTCCTCAGTTCCCATGTGGACCACCTCCATCAGGAGGTAAAGATCCTATCAGTGCGAAGACATAACTACATGCTGTCTAAGCAATAGCTTTTGGCTTTTATCGCAGAGACCATCGAAATCATCATCTTGTGGATAGGTATTTACCGCCCAGGAGCCTTAAGGTAGATCTACATGATCCAGGGCGTGAGATTCAGAGCTACAGGAGACAACCTCTAGACAACATTCATGCAGACACGGTAGCAGATACGGAAAATAGCTTCCGGGTGCATGTAATCCTTGGAGAACGACCGCCTCCCATTGAACCTGAAGAAATTGACCTCCCCAGACAAACCAGAGTAGTTCTGGCTCAATTACGTTCCGGCAGATGCAGACGCTTCAATTCCTATCGAGCAAGGATTAATGCCGATGTGCAAGATGTATGTCCCGATTGTGACCAGGGATCACATGTCACTTGTTTAACTGCCCAGCCAGATCCACTCGACTCAGACCCAGATCTCCATTGACGCACCCCATCTTAGTCGTAGAGTTCCTGGATTTGGACACTCAAAAGAATCAAGCAGACGAAAGATAGAACACAACAACAACGACTAGAGTAATTTAATATTCTCATGGAACCATGGAACCATGGAACCTCTTTTCTGTCTGTTTTCACTGAAATCAAAAGATTTTTTTTTCTCTAAATATTGTTCAAATTTCCTCTACTTACCTCAACACGTATTGTCAAATTGTATTCCTTTATACTCTCATAGTCCAGCGGATGATTGACTTTTATATCGGCCCACGTATCACCATTATCCGGTCTTTGTTGCAGATAGAACGTATGAAATTTATTCGTTTGCGCCGTAGACCCAGGCATAAGGCGATAGAAAACCGTTGGATTGCCTTCAATACCCGAACTACATGGCCATGCAGAATTTTAGGCCAAACACCAAAATTGGGAGAGATACAAAAAGGAGATATTAGTAAAATGAATTGGCATTTGTATGGATATAAAGATGATAATACAGAGTGTTTTCGAACTAAAAGGAAAATTAATATTAAAACGAACTATAAATGATAAGGCAGGGAAAATTTTGGAAAGATAATGCAGTAAAAACTTTTTTTGAAGACAAATTTTATGATGATGAGGTAGAAAAAAAATATTTAACAGATATATAAATTTTGATTTTTTTTGTGAATGGATAAGATGAAAACGTAAAAAAATGGCATTTAATATAAATATTTTTTGTTTTATTGTTTTTCAAGTCGAGCTTAATGACCAAGCGAATTCAACACCCAAAGGAGAGATTTTTAAATGAGTTTTAAAGAAAAGAAATTGCCAGTTCCTCAAACAGGCAGGACACATTTCACCCCACTGGTGGACGCGATTCGATAATTGGGTTCCTTTATTTCATCGACACCATCTTGAACGATGTCCGTCCTTCTGACCGGCCTATAGTTCACAGCCTGTCGTTCGTAGGACTTATATACACAAATCCTATGTGAAATCTCAACTAGTACTACCAGACTGTTCGCTGAAAGCTTTTTCACTGAGCAATACCTGACCATGTCTAGTTGATCCTCACACGATGTGTCGAAGTAGGTTATTTCCCTCGAACGTGGAAATGTGCTCGAGTCGTAGTCCTACTGAAATCGCCCGATAGATTGAGGAGCAATCCAAGATCGTATCGGGGCATCAGTCTCCTCCCCGTGCTTGCAACAGTATTGGTTCCGCAAAGAAGTGTCGCACTGCGGCACGCCGTTCGGACTCGGTTATAAAAAGAAGCTTAAAACTTGAATTGGACTGCACTCATTGATATGTGAGAAGTTTGCCCCTGTTCTATAGTGGAATGTTCATGGGCCAAATTTATATATATTTTTTAATGGTGACAACATTTAGGGAGGGCTACGAGAAGGGTACTTCTCCGTACCCGTTCGGTTTTCGGGAGGAAAAGAGCACTGTGGATGCCTGCATTCATGTGCAGAACGGTGTGAGAGAATCGAGCGCCAAATATATCCTTGGCATATTTGTCGATTTCAAAGGCACGTTTGATTACCTTTCATGGCGTAGTGTAATCACAAGGTTAGGCGAAATGGGTTGTCGGGAACTTTCTCTTTGGCGTAGTTATTTCTGTGTTAGAAGAGCTTGCGTGGTTGGTGCTAGCGATACGGTTTGGAAGGATATTCCGCGTGGCTGCCCTCAGGGGTCCATCTGTGCTCCATACATATGGTACCTCATGATGGATACCCTGCTGGGACGTCTCGCTGAATCCTTCAAAATCAGTGCATATACGGATGACCTGCTCATCCTGGTTGAAGGAGATTTCCGACTTGCTCTGGAAAGTTGCGGTTAGCTTGCCATGGGCATTGTGCGCAAATGGAGCGATCGTGTTGGTGTTGACGTCGCGGAGGACAAAACCGTGACAATGTGGCTCAAGGGCATCTTGTCGCGGAAACGTCCACCCACTATTCGATGTGGTGGAGCTAGCATCAGGAATGTAGCGTTCGTAAAATGTCTGGGAGTGATTGTTTCGGAGAGAATGGGTTTCCTGGTCCATTTGGATCTGTTGAAGTAGAAGACGACTGGAGTAGCAGGTATGGTCAAGCGTGTTCTGAGCAGCGATTGGGGTCTTAGTCGTCGCGCTGTTCGGTCCATATATGGTGGTCTATTTATTGCTTGTACAACCTATGGAGCGCCTGTATGGCACGGAATTGCTGCGACTGCCTTAGGACGAAAGAAGATCCTCTCTTGTCAAAGGGTGGCAATGCTGGCTTGCTTGCCTGTGTGTAGGACAGTTATTGCTTGGCGCGGCCCCGCTTGTTTTACTCGTGAGTTACATGGCCGTTCGGTATAGTGTGAAAGAGGGAATTCCATTAGCGCGTGAGGATTGGCTCACCGCTTCTGAGCATGCAGATGGGGATGTTAGGCGGCTCAAGGCACTCCTTTTGGAGCGTATTGATGATAGGTGGAAAACTAGATGGACGAACAGTGACAATGGTCGGAAGACTTACGAATTTATTCGTGACGTGAGGTTCGTACGGGACCGCCCGGACTTTGGCTTCGTCCTAAGTCTGGGCTTCATACTGACTGGACATGGTTCCTTTAATGCATTTTGCGCATCAGAGGAATTTGTGCGCGATTAATCTGTGCGACTGTGGGAGACCTGAGGACTGGAGGCATGTACTGAACGAATGCCCGTGCTATGCAGAAATTAGAGATTTAGGCGCGATTAGGGGATTAGCAAGGCGATGACGAGACGACTATTACAAGGCTGGCCACCTTTTCCCGGGAAGTATTTCTAAAGAAGGCGTACAAGACTTAGTGGAGGGATGAATACACGCTAGTTATTCGTGACGTGACGTTCATACGAGATCACCCGGGCTTTGGCTTCGGCCTAAGTCTGGGCTGCATACTGACCGGACATGGTTCCTGAAATGCATTTTGCGCATCAGAGGAATTTGTGCGCGACTGATCTTTGCGACTGTGGGAGACCTGAGGACTGGAGGCATGTACTGACGAAATGCCCCTACTATGCTGACATTAAAGATTTAGGCGCGATGGGGATTAGCGGGGCGGTATGGGATTTCAGTAGGACCCTTGAAGACCAGACGACTGTTGCAAGGCTGGCCACCTTTTCCCGGGAAATATTTCTTAGGAGGTGGACAAGACTTAGGGGAGGAATGAATACACGCTAGTTATCCATAACGAGATTGTTGGAGGCCACCGTAGCGCAGAGGTTAGAATGTCCGCCTATGACGCTGAACCCCTGGGTTCGAATCGTGGCGAGATCATTAGAAAAAAATTTCAGCGGTGGTCTTCCATTCCTAAAGTTGGCAACATTTGTGAGGTACTAGGCCATGTAAAACTTCTCTCCAAAGAGGTGTCGCACTGCGGCACGCCGTTCGGACTCTGCTGTATAAAGGAGGCCCCTTATCATTGAGCTTAAACTTGAATCGGACTGCAGTCATTGATATGTGAGAAGTTAGCCCCTGTTCCTTAGTGGAATGTTCATGGGCAAAATTTGCAATTTGGTGTTGCTGTACTGGGGGGCGATCGAGTGATTTGGTTCTGCGCATGACATGGCCTGGCACCTGGCGTTTGCCCATCGTTGTTTCCTTAGCTGTTGTGGTTGTGTTCGCTCATCCCGGGTGGCCGCGTTGATTGTAAGTCCCATGTTGATGCAGTTATGTGTGGCGTAGCCAGTGAGGGCTTCCGTGTACTGTTTGTATTTGTATATACCGTCCTGTTGTATATTTGGTGCATACTTAAGGTCGGCTTAAGGCGATTCATTTCTTCTGGGTGACCAATCCGGAACTGTATGGGGTTCAACTGGTAGTAGGCTTTTAAGGCTACGAAGTCTGAACGGAGACCTTAATCTGGTACCAGGGGTGTCCAGGGGCTCCAGGAACTTCGGTTCCAGCCTGACAATGGTGACATGGGCCACAGTAGGGAGCAACGTGGTGGCTGAGGTTTGTACCCAAATCGCGGGTAGAGCATAAGCTCAGGTTGGAGTTGCGTTTTCAATCGGGTGCCGTGACCCATGGATCGGAAGGAGTTTTAGGTAGTGCTCCGCTCCTTACCAAGGAGGTGAGCATGTCCAAATACGTGGGATCAAATTGGTAGTCATGTGTGGGTTAGCACATGGGGGGGGCGTTGGTAGACGCATTGTATTCACCCTTGGGCCTTGGGCTTCGCAGGTTTGGACATCTGCGTTAAGCACGACATTCGTGTGGGTTTGACTTTTTTTAGTTTTATTTTTATGTTCTTTTTGCCAAATATAAAAATTTACTGCATTATCTCTCGAAATTTTTTATTTTGTTAAATTTTTTTCTAAGAAACTAAACGCTTTTTTCGAAATTGTTGTTTTTGGTTCAACCTAAAGCATAATCAACAAAATATCAAAGAATAATTATACAATTTTTTTATATGAAAAAATATTTTTTTTTTTTCAAAAGTTTTAAATAAATTAAAAAAAAAATATTTATAATATAAATATATGTTTGCACAACATGCGACATAAACAAAATTCAAAAATTGTCTTATTGTTTTATGACGCAATGTTCTATACGTTTTTTGCTTGGTACGAGTAAACAACAAATAAAAGGACAAAACAAGTAAATTTTTTCACATTTTAAAAAATGGTGCTTAGCCAAAAAAAAGTTTGTTGTGAAATTTTGCTTAGGGTTTTTCTTTTTCTTTTTTTTATTTTTCTTCAACAAAGTGCTTGCAGAAAACAAAAAAAATTTAAAAATTTATTGTAAAACACAACATTAGGTTTGGGGGGTATAAAAAGGACCATTGCATGTTTGTCTTTTTTATTTCACGACCAAACAGAACGTTTCATAAACTTTGTAAATTATAGTACAAACAAGAGAAAACAAAAAAAAAAGAAAATAAAGAGAAAGTCGATTTTTCTCAAGGCCTCAAAAAATATATTGCCTTTGTCCTCTCGAAGGGAAAAGTGTGAAATAAAGGAATCACATGGGGAGGGCCAAGGATGTTCTTCTGGGAGGTAAAGGATATGCTCATAATTAAATTGTGATTAGGAATGAAATAAAAACATTTTCGTTTGTGTTTTTTTCTTTTCTTCGTTTATACTCTGATATTACAGAACAACACATGGCGGTGTCAGTTTTCGTTTTGCCCAAAAAAAGTAACGAAATACTTGGCACTTGCCCTTTTGAAGTAATCAAAAAGTAACACAAAAAGGCAAAGAAACATAAAACAAAAAAAGGTGTTGTTTTCCTTAAGAAGGAATAAAAAGGGGAAGTGGATTTACTTCTGTTGCTTGGGATAGGGAAGGTTTTAAGTTATGGATATAAGGTTTTTTTTTCATTTTTTTTTTGTCTGCTGGGAATGTAATGATTATTTCTTGTGTTGGTGTTGGTTTTTTTTCTTTTTCGTTTTTGGTGTTTGTTATGAAATGTTTTTGTAATGAGTTGCATGAAGTTTGTGTTAGTCTTTTCTTTTGGGTTCACTTTATATTTCGAGAGTATGACAAATGGTTGGATTTCTGCTTAGTTGAGAAAAAAAATATATATTTTTTTTATACATTTATTAATAATTTGCCTAAAGCTGTTTTTAATGTGTTGGTTGTGATTTCTTCATATTGTAGCCTAGATACTTAAATAAAATATACCATAATTTAGCTAAATTTAAAGGGAAAAATGGTTTCTGCACTCTACTGAATATTATAAAAAAATCAAAAATTAGCCCGAAACAAAAAAAATAATCAATTTATATCAATTTCATTTTATTTTATTTTATTTTATTTTATTTTATTTCATTTCATTTCATTTTATTCCATTTCATTTCATTCCATTTCATTTCATTTCATTTCATTTCATTTTATTTTATTTTATTTTATTTTATTTTATTTTATTTTATTTTATTTTATTTTATTTTATTTTATTTTATTTTATTTTATTTTATTTTATTTTATTTTATTTTATTTTATTTTATTTTATTTTATTTTATTTTATTTTATTTTATTTTATTTTATTTTATTTTATTTTATTTTATTTTATTTTATTTTATTTTATTTTATTTTATTTTATTTTATTTTATTTTATTTTATTTTATTTTATTTTATTTTATTTTATTTTTTGATGTTTTTTTTCTATTTAAGCCCAAAAATTTTTATGAAATATTTAAAATTTTTTTTAATGTTTTAAAATCCAAAATCTCCATATATTTTTGTTTTAATTCGAAATTATCATGAAACTCTCTCAAAAGACTATTTTCAAGGAAGAAACTGAGAACAAAATTTTGCTCTTCAAAAATATTTAAAAATTTTTTTTCTTCGAAGAAAAAAAAATTAAAATTTTTTTTTTTTTAGAGAAAAGTTACAAAAAAATTTATAGAAAAATTATAAAATATCCTGAATTTTTTTTTGTCTATTACCCAAGTGTGCTCATATTTGGAACGAAGCCCAATATCCAAACTGAGTATGGTCCACGACAGCCCATATTTGTATATAGCGGCTGTCTATCCCATAATAGGCGCATATTGTACCCGATTTCGCTTAAATTTCAAGCTATGAATTATGTAAGGCTTCTTGGCACCTAAATAAATAATCATTGAGATTGGCGCATATTTGGATACTAATATGGATATGGCAGTGGCATAATAAAATACAATATTAAATAAATGCATAGAGTCCTGGGGCTCTACAGGACTGCCATGGAGAAAGCAATGCAACGTAAAGAAAATGGACCAAGTTCAGAGAACATGTTGTCTTGACTTAGGCTCAACTATGAGGACCACGCCCACTAGGGCAAAAATTGCAAATTTTGCCCATGAGTTTGCACCAGTTTCTTTTTGTCAATAAGAAACTGGTGCAAACTTCTCAGGTATCAATGAATGCAGTCCAATTCAAGTTTAAGCTCAATGATAAGGGGCCTTCTTTTTTATAGCCGAGTCCGAACGGCTTGTCGCAGTGCGACACCTCTTTGGAGAGAAGTTTTATGTGGCATAGTACCTCACAAATGTTGCCAACATTAGGAGGGGAAAACCACCGCTGTTATTTTTTTTTTGATCATCTCTTGTGCCCACTAGCGCACAAAAGACTATTCTAGATATTCGACCCATAGATATACATAATAAGTGTGAGGCGATGGGAGAATGCTGTATAATGCTGCTTTCGTAAACCTGGAAGGAATGGAAGAGGCTTCCGATCGGATAGCAGAGACCATACTTGAGGTCAAGTGCGGGACTTGCCTCGGATAGACGAAACTCTGACATTGCCATTTGGAAATTCATGGTACACAGCTGGATCATAGCTAGAGGACAGATTGACCATGGATGTCTACCAGAGAGAACCCAGGGCCTAATATCTGTTTTCTACTGCACGACCATAATACGGTCCTGCAGGTGGAGATCCGGGCTATCACGGAAGGAATATGGTGGTGTGGTGTTAACGAGAGGACGTCGAGGGTGAACATGTTAACAGACAGTAACTGGTCATCAGAGCAATAACAACCAGAATGGTAAAGTCACGAACAGTATTGAAATGTAAAAAAGGAGATTAAGGCCTTTTCTGAGGATGACACCATCCGCATAGTTGGCATGCCGGGCCAAAGCGGGGTAAGGGGGAATAAAAAAGGATTGTCGTCAATGAACTCGCTTAACCCGAAGCAGTCCAGATCGACACATTCCGAGTTAACGGCATAAAAAACGAAAATCCTTTGGGGAGATCCGGATCGGGAGAAGACGAAGCTATTATTGTTAGGAAATAAGAAGAAGGTCAATATAGATTTCGGTATCACAACGGGACACATAGCTCATTGATGCAAAATAATAGGCGCAGCAAGTGATAGCATGAGTAGCAAGTGATTATACGTGGCGAAGAAGATGAGACTTCGAAGCATTTCATTTATCATTACCCGGCTTTCGAGGCTAGCAGACACTGGCACTTAGGTGGGGACACAATACCAGTGATAAACTTACTTAGGGGCGTGGTATGGAAAACTGTGAGGGATTTTGTAAGTAGCATGGAATTCATGACTTTTGTTTTTCGAGGTTTATTCTTAGTATTTAGAGCGCACAAAAAGCCGAGTACTGGCTTAGGTGTATGTCTTCAGAGGAGAGATTATAAAATTATCTCCAATTTTTCAATAGATTTTTTCCAATGAAGGTGTTTTATAGTCTATTCTTCATCGATGTTCTCACAGTTTCTGCCAAAGCCGTTACTGGCAAACGTTTGTCCTCATGTCTTTCGATTAGACATTTACCTGTCATGGTGGACACAATGACTGGGATGTCTGTTCTAGCCAGTGACCTTAAAGCGGTAGTTCTATTCAAGTCTTGATTAGGCCACATAGTCTTGGAATGCTCATAGCCTTCGGCTACTCGTTGCCCTTCGGGCCTGGTCCTGAAAACTTAGTTAAGATGTCTCTAGAGGCATACCCACATTTCAGTTTCCCTGAAATATGTAAGGTAGTTCCTAGTGTTGCAAGCTCATCCGCTTTCCAACTTCCTGGGATATCTCTGTGGCCCACCACCCAGAACAGGTGATGGGCCACAACGATATATTCAGCATGGCTGAATATATCGTTGAAAGATCTGCGACAGTCGAGGGCGGTTTTTGTGTACAGAAATACATTCTCCAGGGATTTAATGGCTGTCTGAGAAGATATTTATGCCAATTTTCGTAATGATATTATTTGTTAGCCATTCCCCCACTTCCTTAATTGCAAAGATCTCTGCTTAATGCACACTGCAGTGTTCGGGTAATCTTTGTGATATGACCAGTTCTAGATCTTAAAAGTACACCCCAAAGCCCACCTGGCGTCTAGTTTGGAGCCATGCGTCTATGTAACTTCTATTATCAGGGATATCGTAGTTCCAATCGGTTCTATCAGGAATTGTGGTACAGTAATTTTTATCAAAAATCGCCTGCTGACGCTAGTGCCATTTGTGGGGTTTCATACAACGTGAAAAATTCTCCGCAATGAGTGTTACAGTTTCCCTATAGCCCCTTTGATTATCCCTTGATCTTGCGACTTGCTCCTATTTTGAATCCATTTCCGCATTTTCTTAAGTCTCTATGTTACTAATGCTTCCTGATATTTAAATGTCATTGATATTTGTGTTTAGAAGCGCCTGTTGTATCTTAGTTCTATGCGCTTTTGTTCAGGGTATATAATGGGTATAAATTTTTAAATTTTTTATATTTAACATCTTTTTAGAGTTGCATTTCAAATTATTTTTAATTTACTAACCTCTGGCATATAAATATTTTCCCAAATATAATTTTCCTTTTTTTCGTTCTCTCCTCCTTGCATGCAGAAACCATTTAACCCGTTTTCTTGCTTTTTTTTGTGTTTTTAGATCTTTAAAAATATATTTGATACTAAAATAAAGCAAAAAGAAACTATACTTAAACTATATTTGTACTTAACGTGTTCCTAATGGTTTTGGTCATTGTTGAATGTGTTTACTTTCCCCATTTTGTACTTTCATATTCAACCCATATTGTAGCACAACTGCCACAACTCAAAGATGCCACAGGACAAAAAGCTTAACAATTCAACAACAACCACAAGTGTTTTAATGCATTAAACTACATAAGGATAAACGGGTACCTAACATGAAAACTGTTATACAACTTAAACTAAATGAATTTTCTTAATAACACTCACGTGTTGTTGGCAAATAACATTAAAAAAATTGAAATACGAGTAAATAAAAGAAATAAACACTTCTGGCTATGAGCTTCCCTTCTCAACGCTAGTGGTTGAGATTAAAACGATTAAATTCTAGCAGAAGGTTTTTCCTTTACAATTGTCATAAATACTTAATAACGATTTTGGTTTTTTATATTTGTGTCCAACACAATGGAGCTATAACTACTTGATAATGACTAGAATGTATCTTGTGCGTTTTTTTTTGGCTCACAACGCTTTGAGATTAAGTTTTCAGCAGTTGAAAGTTTAATTTGTTTTACTTTAGCAAAAAATAAAAGTTTAAAACCTAGGGGAAAACAAAGTGTTATAAATTCTAAGGTGCTTGTTATAATAGAGGAATTTTCACAAATACATGTTTTAGGAGAGTGCAAACATTGTGCGGAAAGTGCAAGTGCAAGATAAATAGTTTGGCTAAATACACTTTGGACTTGGTTAATATATTCCCTATAATGATTCGTAGGATATATGACAAGCAATTATTAAACATCCTAAGAGTGGATAAAAAAACATCTTATTACTCAGAAATTAATTTATAACAGTATTGAAGCATTTATCAATAGCAAGAAGAAAAATGTTATACTATGTATTAAACTTTTTTTAGATGTGTTGTAGAATAAGTTTTTTGATACATTTTATTATAATTTTGACCATTTAAAAACTTTTTTAGATTGTATTATTCCAAATGTAGAAATATTTCACTATAACTGTTATACTCTTCAAGCAATACTTCTAACAAATATGTTTGAAGATGTACCTGAAAATTATTGTTGGACGACACCTTTTTTTTATCAAATTTTATTAAATAAAATCTCAACTTTACTACATAAAGTAAACTGTTATACAGATGTTAAGTAAGAAGTCAAAATAAAGTTTGTTATAAAGTAAGAAGTCAAAATAACGTTTCTCATAAAGATAATGACAGCTCTTTTACTGTAAAAACAATTTGGAATTTTCAAAATCTCTAAAAGAGTTATACAGTTTATGAAAAAAACTGTTATACTGTCTATTAAAATTATTACACAAATTATAATAATTGTATGTCCATAGTGGCATGGGGCGGATTAATATCCGCATCCTCTTTTCAACCTAAAAAACTATTTTACAGTTTGTAAAAACTTTTATACTAATGCAAGAAAACTGTTATACAATCTTTTTAAACTGTTCTACTGTTTCTAAAACCTGTCATACCGTTTTTTTACCTAAAAAACTGTTTGACTGTTTGTAAAAACTTTTAAACTGCTGTTATACAAACTAAATCTAAATTCGCTTTACAATACAATGAAACTGTTATAAAGTTTATTAAAACTATTTTACAGATTGTAAAAACTATTTCTGTAATCAATAAAAACCTTTCATTCTAGTGAAATTCTTTCTCATGGTCAACAACCCGTATCTCTCCCCTTTATTTTTACATTTTATTATATTTCATCTGTAGAAATATTTCAGTAAAACTGTTATACTCTTCAAGCAAGAATTCTAGCAAATATGTTTGAAGATGTACCTGAAAATTATTGTTGAGCTACACCTTTTTATTATCAAATTTTATGAAAAAAAAGTCGCAACTTTACTACATAAAGAAAACTGTTATACAGTCAAAAGAAGTCAAAATAAAGTTTGTTATAAAGAAATGACAGCTCTTTAACTGTTTGTAA